>NW_007258922.1:693344-754222 GCF_000164805.1 Carlito syrichta | reverse complement strand
GAAAGAAAGAAAGAAAGAAAGAAAGAAAGAAAGAAAGAAAGAAAGAATTCCAGGCAATCAGAAAAGATGGAACTCTCCCCAGATTATTCTATGAAGCTACAATCAACTGATAGCTTCTTTTCTTTACCCAAACCAGGTAAAAAGACAACAAAAGAAGGAGAACTACAGGCCAATATCCCTGATGAAAAAAGATGCAAAAATTCTAATCAGATCCAACAACACTTCTCAAAAATCATCCACCATGACCAATTAGGCTTTATACCCAGGATGCAAGGCTGGTTCAACATCTGCAAGACCATAAATGTACTTAAATACATCAACAGATATAAAAACAAGAATCACACGATTATATCATTAGATGTGGAAAAAGCTTTCAATAAAATCCAGCATCCCTTCTTGATAAAAACCCTTGAACATCTAGGCACAAAGGGAACATATTTCAAAAACAGTAAGAGCCATCTATGATAAACCCACAGCTAACATATTGCTAAATGAACAGAAATTGGGAGCATTTCCCCTGAAAACTGGAACAAGACAAGGCTGCCCACTCTCATCCCTCCTGTTCAACATAATGGTGGTAGTAATAGCTAGAACAATCAGAAAAGACAGGGAAATAAGGGGTATCCAAATAAGAGAAAAGAAGTCAAGTATTCCTCTTTGCTGACGACGTGATCCTATACCTCAAAAATCCAAGAAAACCTGCCAAAAAACCTATTTGTACTGATAAAGGACTTTGGCACAGTCTCAGGGTACAAAATAAATGTGCAAAAGAGAGTTGCATTCTGATACACAAACAACAAACAGGCAGAGAACCAAATAAAAAGCACAATCCCATTCACAATAGCCACCAAAAAAAAAAAAGAAAGAAATATCTCAGGATCTTCCTAATCACAGAAGTGAAAGACCTTTACAACTAAAACTACAAAATACTGTTCAAAGAATTCAAAGATGACACAAACAAATGGAAAAATATCTCATGTTCATGGATTGGAAGAATCAACATTGTTAAGATGTCCATCTTACTGAAGGCAATCTACAGATTCAACCTATGGCCATTAAATTACCAACATCATTAGACCTGGAAGCAACAATACAGAAATTCATATGGAAACACGAATAGTCAAAACAACCACAAATAGTCAAAACAATCCTTAGCAAAACAAAACTAAACATAAAACCTCAAATGTTAAGAATTTTAGAATACTCAGGAGACACCCTTATGGAAATCGGAATAGGCAACCAATTCCTGATCAAAACTACAAAAGCCCATGCCATAAGAAATAAGATCAACAATTGGGACCTCATCAAACTAAAAGGCTTCTGCAAAGCAAAAGAAATCATCAAGATAGCAAGGAGACAGCCCACAGAATGGGAAAAAATATTTGCCTACTGCATATCTGACAAAGGACAAACATCCAGGATCTACAAGGAACTCAAACATGCTGAAAGGAAAAAAACAAACAGCCCTGTTTAAAAAGTGGGCAACGGACATGAATGAACACTTCTCAGAAGAAGACATATGAACAGCCAATAGACATGAAAGAATGCACAAACTCACTAATTATCAGAGAAATGCAAATCGAAACCACATTGAGATACCACCTGATCCCAGTAAGAATGGCCATCATTAATAAAACAAAAAACAACAGATGTGAGTATTCGGAGAAAAGGGAACGCTTTCACACTGTTGGTAGGAATGCAAACTAGTTCATCCTCTATGGAAATCAGCGTGGTGATTCCTAAAAGAACTAGAAATTGACCTTCCATATGATCCAGCAATCCCCCTTCTGGGAATATACCCGGAGGAATTTAAATCGCTCTATAAAAAAGATATCTGCACATGCATATCTTTTCCAGCACTTTTTGCAATATCAAAAACATGCAACCAACCATGCTGCCCATCAAAACTGGACTGAATTTAAAAATGTGTTATATATACATGGTGGAATATCATGAAGCCATAAAGAACAAAATTATGAACTTCGCAGCAACATGGATGAATTTAGAATCTATAATTCTCAGTGATTTATCACAGAAACAAAGAACTGAGCACCACATGTTCTCACTCATAAGCAGACCCTGAACCTTTACCATAATACTATTAGAAAGGGATTGGCAGTAGCCAGAAACTGCCAGGCGAAGTAGGAGGGGCGTACATAACATCAATAAGGGTACATGATCTCAAACCAGACAAAGTCGGGACCAAATGGAGGCCCAAACTTTACCTGATGATGACCACTTGTATCCCACATCTTTAAATTAAAAAAAAGGAAATCAAGACATTCTGAGTCCAAAGCCTCACTTGTTTGAAATGATTGTATTTTGTTCATCATTGTTACACTTTAGAAAATAAGTAAGAAACTTTTTACATTGTTTAGAAACTTTATTTTTGCAAGTCACCAAAAGGACCTGCATTCCCCATGAGGCCTGTTAGTGTTTTGTCCTCATGAGCCTCTAGCCTCTGAATTCCCACAGCTCATGTCACTTGGCATCTAATAAGTCCTGTCGTGACTCTCTCAGTTACTATATCATATGACACAATGTGTTTTTTCTAACTTGTGTGAACGCCTTAAAAGTAAGAGTTCTTATTTATATTCCTGATTCTCCACAGTTGGTATATGGTGGCTTGATACTTTTGCTGAGTTTCATATGGATGTTCAATAAATTGTTAGTTGATTTATTGATAAGTATTTTTTAAATATTGCTATGGTCACTACAATACACAAAATGTGATACTTTGATTAGGAAGGTTACTCAACAAGAAAAAGTACTTTTTTAAGGTAATTCTCCATTTGAAATTATAAAATTTGAATTAGGCATATGGATCTATATAGGAGTCCTCTAGGAATATTTTATGTCAGTCCTAAATTAATTCTAGAAAGAAAAAGAAAAAAACATTCTGCTAACAAATGTTATCACCAGTGGTTTTTGCTACTCCTCTCCTCCTTTAGTGTCTATTTTTAATCCCTACTACCCCAATTCCAGGTCAAGCCTATGTCTCATTCCAGGAGCTCCTATCTTCCCACCAACAAAAATCTTATTAATAAGTTTAATAATATCCCTTTGCAACAGCAAATGTTTTAATAGAGAACTTCTGAAACTAAAAATCCTAATAATGATAAAGCCTTTACTATTTCAGTTACAGCCTAAGCTGCTAAATAAAGAGCTCCCAAAATTCTGCGGTTTAAATAAGATGAAAGCTTTCTCCCTCCTACCTAATGGTCCAGAGGTAAGCATCACTGGGTGGGTGTGGGCCCTTACCATCTCCACAAGTGGCTTCCACCATTGCTCCGATTGGTATTTTCAGTTAGTTAGAAGGGGAAAAAAAGCTGTAAGTTACTATTTCCCAGTTAGTTGGAAGGAAGAAAAAAAAAAAAAGTAAATCCTTCATCTTTTAGGCAATGACCCAAAAGTTGTATTCACTTCTGCTGGCAATTTTTTTACCCAAAGTTAGTTATGTCACCATATAAATTAGTTATGTTGTGCATACAAATGAGGCTCATAAATGTTATTGTTACCTGTGCAGGCATGTGTACAACTAAAAATCTGGGTTATATTTCTAAAGAAAGCAGGAAGAGTGGAACTTATGGGACAATAAGTGGTCTCCACCATAAAGATTTGAAAGATTCATTCCATATTTAAAGTTAAATTGTAATAATTGGGATGAAAAAAGAAAAAGGAGAGTATCTAAAGAAATGTCTTAGCTGGTATGCCTCTGGGGTACCACTGCCAGGTAATCTGTTCATAAAGCTTTCCTTTCTTCACAAAGTAGAGAATAAGTTATAAATAGCAAGAATTCTTAGAGGGCTAAGAGAAAGAAGAGTCGAGAAACAAAGAGCCACAGTAAGAAGGATAGCTTGCATGCTCACAGAGCTCAGGACGATCACTTATAAGAACACAAAGCTATAACCTCAAATCTTTCAAGAGATAAGTATGTGTCTAAATGGTTGGCAAGAGGTGAGAAAGATAAGCTAATTTAGGCCCTATGAGCACTAAAAGGGGATCTCTTGGGCATGCATCTGGCCTCCACTATGTCTCTGTTACATGAATAAGGGAAGTTACTTAAGACTGTGTTCGCTATACTTTAGACAACTGACTGGAATCTATTCTGACTCAAGATAGCTCTTCTAGACCAAGTCTTTCCTAAATCTGACACACACACACACACACACACACACACACACACACACACACACTTCCTTTGAAAACAACAAACAGTATAAAGTGAAAATACAAAAAGAGCACAGCCTGAAAACTAACAATGCAGGGTCAGGAAAAGTGTGAAGAATAGCACCAATTGCTAGCAAAAAAGACTCCAGTCATGACCTGTATGGCTCTTCACCAAGACCTGTATTACTCTTCACTAAGCTCTTTGCTGGAGAAGATAAAGGTGGAAACAAATTCACTAGAGAACCCATAACGTTGTTTTCTGAGACAAGGTGTTTTACCTCTTCACTTTCTTTTATTCTGAGTAGAAAAGTGTACAGCAGCGGTCACATATGACAAGTTTAACTCTAATCATTAAAGTCTAATGACTTATTTGTAGATTCGTAAGAAGTCAAGTTTGCTGGCAGAAGTTACATTTTACTTTCTGTGAATAATTGTGGCCAAAAATCTAATAAAAACAGTAGCTCTAAAACGTGAAACAGATGAATTTTTACACCCATAATTGTACCCTGCTGCTAACTCAATCTCTTCTCAGTAAAACTTCAGCATTTTTTTCTTTTATTTCAACCCTTTTTTCTACTTCTTCCCTCAAGAAACAGATCTATGTCCAAAATGGGGTTTCTTGCCTTTTGACAAAAATCATCCGAGATAAATATTTACATAATTTTTTTTTTTTAATTAAGCACTCATACTACATATATGGTTCCTGGGTTGTTAGTTTTTGACATTTTTCAAACTTTGATGATAAGTTCTAGGAATTGGCATCATCTCCATGATGAGGAGAGTTCATAGTACTACTTTTATTTTGATTTGACAATCAATTTATAGTAGACTGTGCTTCAATTGTACAGCAAATGTCAAATTTCCAATTTGGATAAAAACCTCTGCTTAATTCAAATTTCTTGGTACATTGGTTTAATCTTGCTACTTGATTCTTAGGGAAAAAACTCCAGAAAATGAGCAAAGCACTTTCACTTTAACATTCAAGATAGTTTTCATGTTCACTGGCTAAGCTCCTGGGTCACGTGTGTGCACACACAGGCAGGTGTGAATGCACTGAAAAGACCTATGCAACCAAAAACACCTCATGTCTAAATTACCAATGTATCTATTCACAAAGTTGTAGATTTGAATTTATTTGTTGGCTCCAAAGTCCATGATGGTCTATTTGTATCTGGGGGAAGGTGTATGACTTAAAGTACCCTTTACATACAGCAAATTTAATGAATGGTTCTCAACACTACATGCAAATAAATATGGGAACAAAGTATTACTTTAATAAACAGTATATTTAGGTCTGAGGCTGATCTCTTTGCTAATAACAACATAAAAATTAACAGTCAATACAATATAAGTAATATATCCAATATATTTTTATATACAAGATACAAAACTCTCATTTTTTGCTAAATATTCAGTGGGCACTTACTATGTGCCAGGTTTTGAACATTAGTAGTTAAAGCAGAAGGCATACGTCCTCACAAACTCATATTCTATAAACATTTGTGAAACATTAAAGGATAGAGAACTAGTTGCTCTGAAAGTCAGAAAAAAAGGTAACGTTTTGAATGTTGAGACCCTCAGTTTTAATCCTTCTCTCAGATTACAAAATACTGAACGATTTCTTCCCCATTTGGCTCCAAGAATACACTTATGCAAGGAAATTGAAAGATTCCCTCTGGGAAATCTCACCAATAAAGACCTAAAGATATTTACATAGAGAATTTCCTAAAGGAATGTACCATAGTCAACGAGTTCTATCAAGAACATCTTAGGATACCCCTCTCTTAAAAGTAAGTTAATAGCCAAGGAACACCAAACATTTGATGAAAGCATGTAATAGGAAATGCAGATGTCAAAATGAGAAACTAAAAACAACTTTAAGACAATACAGTCTGCAACATAAAGAACATTCATTTAAAAAATTATTAATATTTTCAATGATACAAAAAGATTTTGCATCTCTGAAACAAAAACAGGATGTTATTCTAGAGGTTCTATCAGAGAGAACAGTAAAGAGTTTCAGATATTAAAAATATATGAACACAAAAATATAAAAATTAATTGAAAGGATAGAGGACTAAGCTGAAGAAATAGCCCAGACAGTGAAGAAAAAGAAAAAAATGAAAAGAAAGACAATGTAGCAGGATCAGTCTAAGAAGCCCAATGTCCAAGTAATACAAATACAAGAAAGAAAAAAACAATTCCAGGAACCTTCAAAGAAATAATTTTTTGTATGTCCCCAAATTAGAACACCCTCCTGGACATCAGAGTAGGCAATGCATCCATGGCCAAATCCTCAAAAGTAAATGCAACAAAAACTAAGATTGGCAGGTGGAAACTTATCAAACAGAAAAGTTGTTGCATAGCAAAAGAAGCCATCAAAAGAGTGGAGACAACCCAGAATGGGAAAATATATTTGCAAGCTATGCATCTGACAAAGGCATAACATCCAAGACCTACAAAGAACTCAAGCAAATTGGTAGGAGAAAAAGCACATTAAAAAGTGGGCAAAGGAAATGAACAGACATTTCTCAAAGGAAGACATTACAGCAGCCAAAAAACATGGAAAAAAGCTCAGTCTCACCAATGATCAGAGAAATGCAAATCAAAGCTACAATGAGATACCACCTAATGTCAGTAAGGATGGCTACCATTAAAAAGTCAAAAAAAAAATTACTGATGCAGCTGCAGAGAAAAGGGAACACTTCTACACTGTTGGTGGAAATGTAAGCTAGTTCAACTTTTGTGAAAAGCATTGTGGTGTTTTCTCAAAGAAATAAAAATTGAGTTTCCATATGATCCAGAAATCCCTCTTCTGGGAATATATCCAGAGGAACATAAATTACTCTACCAAAAAGACACCTGCATACATATGTTCACTGTGCAGCACCCTTCATAACAGCAAAAACATCAACCAACCCTGATGCCCATTGAAAGTGGACTGGATAAAGAAAATATGGTACATAGACATGATGGGATATTACAGCATGAACAGCATAAAAAAGTACAAAATCATGGCCTTCACATCAACATGGATGCAGCTGGAGACCATCATACTAAGTGAAGTATCACAGCAACAAAGAATTGAATACAGGTTCTTACTCATCAGTGGGTCCTGATCACTGGTCACTCTAGCACAAGGGTATGGTCAGCAGATGCTGGACACTGCTAGAGGAGCAAGGAAAGGAGGAAGGGGGGGCATATGGCACACGCTGGGTACTTGGTCCACCATCAGGAAGAAAGAGGGCCAATTAGAAGCCCAAAGCTTATCTGCATGCAACCTACTTATGTAGTAAATCCTCACTTGTACACCATAACTCTAAAATAAAAATTAAATATTTTAATAAAATTTAAGTGCCGGGCTCGGTGGCTCAGCCTGTAATCGCGCACCTTTGGGAGGCTGAGGTGAGTGGATTGCCTGAGCCCGCGGGTTCGAGACCCGCCTGGGCAGCAAGACCTCATCTCTACAATAAATCAAAAAATCAGCCGGGTGTGGTAGTGCATGCCTGTAATTCTGGCTACTCGGAAGGCTGAGGCAGAAGGATCGCCGGAGCCCAGCAGGTCGAGGCTGCGGTGGCCAGGAGCGGCCACTGCACTCCAGTCTTGGCAACAGAGTGAGACTCCAACTCAAAAAAAAAAAAAAAAATTTAAAAATAAAAGTCCCCAAATTAAAGAGCATTAATTTTCAGATTGAAGTGGGCCATTATTTGCTCAAGTAAAGGACTTAAAATATACCTGCACCAGCAACTTTATTGTGCAGTTTCAGAGCACTGCATAAAACAGATCCTACTAGTTTACTGAAATAATTTTTTTTCAAATAAAAGAATAATACCTGGTAATCTCACAGCCACATTGCAAGCTAGAATACTACAGGGTTGACAAACTATAACAGTTATGTCACCTTTTGTTTTTAAAAAGAAAGTTTTATTAGAATAGAGCCACATAAATTTATTTACATATTGTCTATAGCCGTTTTCATGCTACAAGGCTCAGCTGAGTAATTGCAACAGAGATAGCATGGTACACAAAGACTTAAATATTTACCATCCTGATCTCACAGAAACAATTTATCAACTCCTAAAACAGAGCAAAGCCTTCAACATTCTAAGTGAAAATTATCTTCAACCTAAAATGTAATATCCTACAAAATTATGGTAGAAAAATAGGACAGAACAACAATATGCAGAACTCTAAGTTCTTAAAAGTTTACTTCCTGCACATTTATCTTCTGGAAGCTACAGGAGAATGTGAAGCATCATCAGAATGAGGGAAAAAAACAAGAAAGACAAGGATATGGATCCAGGAGCCAAGAGTTCCAACACAAGAGATATAAAAATAACTCCCAAGGATGCCAATGATACCAACCCAAGAGCACCACACACCAGAGCTAGAGAGCAACCAGGTCAGACTAAAGCAAGACTGAGACCTCTTGGAGAAGTTTCTTCAAAAGAAATAAATTGAAAAAACACTAATTATTTGAACAAATTGAGAGAAAACTTGTTTGAGGTTTATTTGGTGATGTATTTACAGAAATCTAGGCAAATATCCATAAAAAGATATTATTAATTTCAGGGGAAAAACTGTCATGTGAAAAAGTAAGCATAACCACAATGTACTCTATGGATCAGTGATGAACAGCATTTACAGCAGTGTAATAATGTTAAATCTTAATATTGAGTCAAACAAAATTATAATAAAAAACGTAATAGAGAGATGCAGGGGCCAGAATTATGGGGTAATGCAAAAGGAAGTGATGTTCTCATATTCCATGTTAGAGATTGAATATATAATCTATAACATGCAGTTTATGCATGTTACTTAGTCCTATACCAGTGGTTGGCAGTGATTACTTCTGTCTGTAGAGAAGCAAATGGCAGAACAGAAGATGGCAGAAGAGACTGTTGAGATAACTTCACAACAAACATTGTAGAACTTTTTGACTCCCAATTACATGATCGCATAACATTGGTAAAAACCAGCAAAGAAGATCTAACTAGTATTACATAAGACCCCTGCAGAAAGTCTCTTGATAAGAGCTACCAAACTCCCGCTGTTAAGAAAAAAGTGGAGGAGTGGATTTTGTCTCTAATGAAAGGATAAAGCTGCGAGCCTTGGTATAAAGTATCAGATGTGGAATTATTTCCAGGGTTAAAAAACTTTATTTAAGGCCAGACCTAAGCAAAAACTTTAACTAGATTAAAAAACTTATTTTTCCTTCCTCAAGGTTTTTTCTGAGCCCCTTTGTTCCTCAAGTTCCTCCACCTGGAATACAGTTCCTTCAAGTGCCTTTGATTGCCCAAAGCCTCCCCTCAGCTCTTATACCGCTAATGCACACCTCATTCAGGCCAGTTTTCTCTAGGAAATAGCACAAATTATAAACTTATTCCTACCTCTTTCTCCCCAAGAAGACTCCCAAGCTCCAATCTGCTGACTCACAGTTAATGGTTTAACTACAAGAAAGAAAACTGGAATGAAAGAAAGAAAGAGAGAGAGAGAGAGAGGGAGAGAGAGGGAGGGAGAAAAGAAGTTAGCTAGATGGAATGGTAATATATCAGCCAATAATAATGCTAGCCATGATTGAGTGGCTGTTTTTGCTAAAAGTGAGAATATGGAATGCAAAATGGAGAGAGGAAGAAAATTTGTCAGACTTAGTAAAACTGGATATGTGAAGTCAATGAATTAGAGCACAAATATATAAGGCACTAAGACTATGGGGAAGAAAGGGGCCAGAATTGTGGATTATCAAACATTCTTTTAAATTCAAAAGTGAAGTAAGTCATGAACATGGTAAATTAATCAAGAACAGTTAAATGAAGTCCACACAATGTGTAGATGACATCTAGTTGCCCTGGCAATGACATCATCTCCACATGTTAATACATCCTTATGAAAAAACAAGGTGCAAGTTGAATCAATGGTCATTAGAGGCAAAGCCATAAGTGATCTACCTAGGATAACTACTATCTTGGAAACGCTACAAGGGACATTAGAACTATTTTGTTGCTGTTGTTTTGGTTTGGTTTGGTTTTTAAATAAGTAGAGAATGTCCTGAGGAAAAGGAGTTAAAATGTATAAAAATGAGAAAAAAAATGATGGTGGAGGCAGTCAGACCATGTGAGTCCCTGCGTGAGTGAGTATATGGACAAATTTTCACGTGTGTTTGTTTGAGAGTGGGCGTGTGAGTGGCTGACTGGGAACTCAAGAGCAAGTGGCCAAGGCTCTCCTGGTGAATCAGCTGGTGCTGGCAGCTGCTCTGCTCAGACTCTAATGTAGCAGGAAAAATAGAGAGATCGTGACACCGAGACTATTATAGGAAGTGGCACTTTATTACACTGGCCATCCCAGCAGGCCCGAGGGTCTAATGTGTCCAAATCGAGCGCCCCAGAACAGGAGAAGCGGGGTCTTATACCCTTGTTTAGGTAAGGGAGGGGTCGTGTTGAGAGGTTACATACGTCCTTTGGAATTTTACAAGGTTGTACTCAGCAAAATTAGATTTTTTCAAAGAACAAATGATTTTCAGGAACTGCAGGATTGTTAACCATCAACTTCAGAAGAGGGGTTTTAGATAAGATGCTTTTCCATTTCCATGAAATGGCCAGTCTCTGGGCCATTTGGCCTTTCTTAAACAAAACCTGCCCGGGTGCCTGGTGGGTCTTTAAAGTTGCAACTTGCCTTTCAAAAGGAAATACCTTTAACTGCTGCTGGGCTAGTGGGAGATATTCAGTCAGCCCAGGTGAGACCAACTGCTGATCCCAAAACGCTACATGTGTTTACTCAACTATAAAAGAAATATATTTGAGCATTTGACGCATCCTGCCACACTAACACTTCCTGGGACACAGAAGCCCAGCGAATTTTCTAAAATCAACAAAACTTTACCCAGGGAGAAACTGTTGGGAGTGATGGCCCTTGCCAGACTGGACATCGGCAGCAAAAGTTGTGGAGGAAGTGCAGTGAGGGAGCCAGAGGCACAGTCCCACTGGAGAAGCCAAAACACTCACCCTGCCACCATCTTGAAAACTCCAGCTTGCTCCCCATGGAACAACAGACCCACTCTCTGTGACCAGTGGGTTAACTACTCAGGGGTTGATCATGACCCGGGGAGAATATCTTCAAAGCACAAACTTTGGAGGGACAGAATGAGTGCAGAGTCTCAGGCGTCCTACCCCCTACTCTGATTCAGCCATGGGACAAAAGGTGTGACGAGAAAAGGACAAAAAAGACCCCCAAAGACATCATTGGGAGTACACACATATACCCATTGCATCGTTACATAGAGTGGTGGTGGGAGTGGGTCTCAGGAGGCTCATACACCAGTCAGTGAAGCAAATGGAAAAATATTCCATGCTCATGGATAAGAAAAAACAACATTGTTAAGATATCCATCATGCCAAAGGCAGATTCAACACAATACCTAAATTACCAACTTCATTCTTCTGAGACCTGGAAACGACAATACAGAAATTCATATGGAAACATAAACAACTACTAATAGCCAAAACAATCCTCAGCAAAAGAGGCAAAGTGGGAAGTGTCACATCTCCAGACTTTAAACTTTATTATAAGGCCACAATAATCAAAACAGCCTGGCATTAGTATGAGAACAAGCATATAGACCAATGGAATATGATAGAAATTCTGAAAGCAAAACCTCAATTTCTTGCCCAACTCATCTTTGACAAAGCCTCCACCAACAGCCACTGGGAAGAGGAGAGCCTATTCAGTAAATGGTACTGGGAAAACTGACTGACCACAGGCAGAAGAATGAAACAGGATCCCTACTTATCACCAAACACAAAAATAAACTCTAAGTGAATCAAAGACTTAAACGTAAAACCTCAAACTATAAGAATCTTAGAAAATGCAGGAGACATCCTTATGGAAATTGGAATAGGTAACCAATTCCTGATCAAAACCCCAAAAGTCTATGCCATAAGAGATAAGACTGACAAGCGGGACCTCATCAAACTAGAAAGCAAAAGAAACCATCAAGAGAGAGAGGAGACAGCCCACAGAATGGGAAAAAATATTTGCCAACTGCATATCTGACAAAGGCCAAAATATCCAAGATCTACAAGAAACTCAAATGTGCCGAAAGGGCTGGAAAAAACCTGCCCCATTAAAAAGTGGGCAAAAGACATAAATTAACATTTCTCAAAAGAAGATATACGGGCAGCCAACAGACACATGAAAAAGTGCTCATCCTCACTAATCATCAGAGAAATGCAAATCAAAACCACATTGAGATGCCACCTAATCCCAATAAGAATGGCCATCATTAATAAAACAAAAAAACAACAGATGCTGGCAAGGATATGGAGAAAAGGGCACGCTTCTGCAGTGTTGGTGGGAATGCAAACTAGTTCAACATCTATGGAAAATAGTGTGGCAATTTCTGAAAAAACTAGACACTGACCTACCATACAACCCAGCAATCCTTCTACTGGAAATATACCCAGAGTAACTCAAATTATTCTGCCAAAAGGATACCTGCACACGCATGTTTATTGTAGCACTAGTCACAACAGCAAAAACATGGAACCAACTATGCAGTCCATCAAAACTAGACTGGATTAAAAAATGTGATACATATACATGATGGAATATTATGCAGCCATAAAAAAGGACAGAGTATGTACTTTGCAGCAACTTGGATGGATTTAGAGTCTATAATACTCAGTGGTCTATCACAGAAGCCAAGAACTGAGTACCACATGTTCTCACTCATAAGCAGACTCCGAACATTTACCTTAATGTTTTAAGAAAGTGATTGCAGTAATGGATACTGCCAGAGGAGGTAGGGGAGGACACAAAATCAGTAAGCATACCTGATCTCGAACCAGGTCAAGTGGGAACCAAACTGAGGCCCAAACTTTACCTGTGCGATGATCACTTATGTACTTAATTCTGAATTGTACTCCACATCTTTAAAATAAAAAAAGAAAGAAAAACAAAAAATAAGTAAACATTTTTAAAAAATAGCTCACATATACACGATGGAATATTATGCAGCCACAAAGAAGGACAGGATTATGGACTTCGCAGCAAGTTGGATGAATTTGCAGTTTATCATACTCAGTTATCTATCATAGAAACAAAGACCTGAGTACCACATGTTCTCACTCATAAGTGGATCCTGAACAGCTATCGCAGTACTACAAAAAAAGGATTGGCAATAGTGGGACACTGCCATGGGGGGTAGGGGACTCATAACATCAGTGAGGGTGCCTGATACTAACCAAGGTGAAATAGGATCCAATGGGAGGCTCAAAACGTCACCTGTACCTGAATTACTTATATACACAATCCTGATTTGTTTCTTACAATTTTAAAATAAAAATAAATGTTAAAAAATGTGTAAAGGTACTAATTTGAACATATACGATTGAGACCTTCTGGTTATGGTGCACATTTGTTGTGTGCTTTATTGACTAGTTAAAACAAACGCAGAGAACAATTTATCCACATGGTGTC
The DNA here is from genome assembly GCF_000164805.1 of Carlito syrichta. NCBI lineage: Eukaryota > Metazoa > Chordata > Mammalia > Primates > Tarsiidae > Carlito > Carlito syrichta. Next base: position 740,578 of record NW_007258922.1, on the reverse strand, counting down.
ATACCTTCTATCTGCTAGTATAATTGCCTGTAAGAAACTTCTTTAAATTATAGCTGTCTTCTTGTGGTAACCTATGTGAGTTGGCCTATGGCTTGAGCCAGTGACATACCTGGCCACTTATTCCACTTGATTGGCTCTCCTTGTCCTTTCCTAATACAAAGAAATGTCAGGTCCACCCAGAAAAGGAGTGGAAGGAAACTTGTTATTGAATACCCTGGTAGTACATTAAGCACTTTACAATACATTATCCTGATCCTCATATCAACTCTGAAAGTTAACTTTTATACCTATTTAGGGGAAGAAGAAACTAGTTTCAGGCAAGTTGATTAGTTCATTAAGGTCACTCATCTAATAAGCAATGGAGAGATATTCATATTAGAAAATCTGACTGACTTTAAATCCTGGACTTTCTGCTAGAGATGACTATAAGATAGGTAAGCCTTCCTCAAATGCCTCAAATCCACCACATGGCTTTTCCCTCTCACTTCTTTCCCAATTAACCCAGACTTGAACATTCTCAAGATATTTAAAGGTCACAGTCAGTAGAAAGTCAAGAGCTTAGAACTTCATGGTGAATGGAGTGAACTTGCATACAAAATTTCATGTGTGTGGCAGATACAGTCAATTCCCTAGTAGAATGTTTGGTAGGTCCAGAGAACGATTATACATTTGCATGTAGGACTGCAGAAAATTGACAAGACCTCAGACACGATACTATATATAAGAAGACTGGACCTGGCCAGCCTCACCAAACATTCCCAGGCACGAAGTAGCAGAACTGTAAGGGTCTGAACATGGTGTCCTAGTGTCAGTGTGGGTCAAAGGTCAGAAGGCAAACACAGAAAGGTGACTCCAGTCATTTCCTAGGTATAAACATATGCTCTATAATTACATCTAAGGCTTGGAAATGTATTTAGGTACAACTTTATGAAAAAAATTTTAACTATAATCCATTTGTTAGATTCTCCTGCATTGGTCCCAGTATTCAACTGACCTGAGAGGAAAGTGGTAGTTCTATGTTGAGGAGAGATTACACAGTTTGCTCGTGCTTTACCCACTTTCCATGGAATGCTATGGATTGCAACTTCCATGTGTCTGTTTGTATGTTTATGTGATCTCAAATAAAGAATCTTTTATAATAGTAAAATGAGATGTGATAGGGCCATCTTTTATTCTGTATTGTCTAATGGCAAAGTACTTAAAAGAACTATCAAATTTAAAGATATGCTGTGATCTGAATGTTTATGCCACCCTCTCCAAATTCATGTTGAAATTTTCATGCACTCACCCCAAGCTGATGGTGTGTAGATACAAGGCCTTTGGGAGGTGATTAGGTTATGAAGATGGGATTGGTGACCTTATGAAAGAGGTCAGCTGCCATGCAAGGTTAGACTGTTTGTGAGGAATGGATCCTCACCAGACACCGAATCTGCCAGCACCTTGATCTTGGACCTTCCAGCCTTTAGAACTCTGAGCAATAAATTGCTATTGTTTATAAGTCATTCAGTCTACAGCATTTTATTTCAGCAGCCTAAAAGGATTAAGATAAGTTTCATATATGTAGTCACAAAAAAGATATGTGTTTCAAATTTGTTTGCTTTCCCTATAATAACTAGTGTCAGTAGTAAGCTGACACTCATATATTCAAAAAATATGCTTAAGTTAAAACAATAAGCACTATAATTTGCTCCCTCGGGGTAAAAGTGACAATTTAAAAATAAGTGAAAAAAACGACTAGAGTCTGAAAGAATTTTGAGCTATGGAGAGAGCATTTTGAAGCAGATTTCCAACAAGAGGTGTTGGCGACTGCGGAGAAAAGGCAACATTTCTACACTGTTGCCTTTTCTCCGCAGTCACGGCAACACCTCTTGTCAAGCTAGCTCAGTCTTTGTGGAAAGCAGTGTGGTATCTTCTTAAAGAACTAAAAATGGAGTTTCCATGCAATCCAGCAATCTCACTCGAAAATACACCTAGAGGAACATAAACTGCTCTCCCAAAAAGACACCTGCACATGTATGTTCATTGCAGCACTATTCACAATAGCAAAAACATGGAACGAACCAAGTTGACCATCAAAAGTGGACTGGATAAAGAAAATATGGTGCATATATGAACATGATAAGTATTACGCCGCCATGAAGAAGAACAAAATCATGTCCTTTGCAGCCACATGGATGCAGCTGAAAGCCATCATTCTAAGTAAACTGTCAGTGAAACAAAGAACTGTATACTGAATGCTCTCATTCATAAGCAGGCCCTGATTATGGGTCACATGAGCACAAACATGGGAACAACAGATGCTGGGCACTGCTAAAGGAGGGAGTGAATGAGGGAGTAGGAACAAGGGGCACACAGCAACACACTGGTTACCAGATCCACTATTAAGAGGAGAAAGGGTTCACCTAGAAGTCCAAACTTCACTACACAATTTACTAACATAGTAAATCCTCACATGCGTCTTACAACTCTAAAATAACATTGTTAAAAAGAAAGAAATTAAATGTTTAGAGATAAAAATATGACTTTACCTCTTAAATTAAGAGAGCATGTTACTTATTTTAAAATTCATATCCATACACTTTAAAATTTAGAAATAACAATTTCTAGCTTAAAAAATGATCTACACCAACAGTTCCCAACGTTTTTGGCATCAAGGATTGGTTTCATGGGAGACACTGTTTTCACAAACAGCTGTTGGGGAGTGGGGAAGAGATCATCAGGCATTAGATTCTCGTAAAAAGTACTCAACCTAGATCCCTCGCATGCACAATTCACAATAGAGTTTACACTTCTATGGTAATCTAATGCCACCACTGATCTGACAGAAAACCGAGCTCGGCTTGCCTGCTGTGCAGCCTGGTTCCCAACAGGCCACTGACCAGTACCAGTCCATGGCCTAAGGGTTGGGGACCCCGATCTTCACCAAGTGTTACTGGGTTTTGAACCCTTTAGTGAAAAAGGTAGCAAAGGAACACCTTAGTGTTAATGTATTAGAACTACTAACTCACTGACATTATGGAACATGGAAATGTGTAGGTATATTTCAACAAAATCTTTCTTTTATTGGTTATTTTAAAAATCTTATAATTTCACAAATGGAGCCAAATAGATGGATATCTTCTTCAATTTTGATTATGTTAAAATCTAATGTCAAAATAAACTGGACTTAGGACTCACCATTTGAATCATTGATATGACAAAACCAAGATTTTCAAAACTAATAAAGCATAGTCAATCAAGTTTTGTTTGCTACTAAATTTATAAACAAAAATACTGGCAAAAGTTTATTTTGCTAATGTTAAAATACTTGATAAAAGAGCATTGATGATATATTCTTATATTTCTGCTTGTGTACATTTTATAATAAGTATATTAGTAGAACACCTCATGTTCAGACTTTTTTTAGAGATGAATTTTCTAAACCCTGTAAGGCCATGGGGACATAAGTTCACTTTTGGAAGAATGAGTACGAATGAAATTCCTTCAGATTTCTCGCCACTCTCCTGTGTAGGAGCTCTTGGTCAGATTTAATCAGACTTAGAAAAAATATTAAATAACACATGCTTCTTTTTCCAAAACTTATAGAGAAAATTTAGTCTTTAATTTGTTACCTGTGCTCTGAATCATTTTCCTTTAACTATTTGGACAGAAATAGATAGAATTTTTTCACATTTACATGGCAACAAAAAGTCTGTCTTCTGTAAATCCAAATCAAGCCCAACAAATGTTTAATTCTACTATTTCCAATTCCTCATTTAAAATACCCAAACTAGCCATCTTAATGAACTTGGGGATGGGAAACTCTCAAAAGTGGTAGGACCCTTGTACAGCAGAGCAAGAACAATCTTTCTCATAAACAGCTGTTTCACTTTCAGAAAATCTTAGGAAAAAATAAAACTCAACAGTCTGAGACATAAACTCCTCAAAGAGAGGGACAAACATCTTGTACCACTCTCGCCCTCCTTTGCAGTGTCCGCATAGGGTCTTTTTTCTCTGAGTAGAGTTTTGGATGACTCAGTCCCTTGCCCAGTTCATTGCCTACAACCACCAAAATGTGATCTTCCAAAGGAGGGACTCCCAGCTCCACCACAGGATCGTTAGCCAAATGTTCCATGGAGTTATTCGCCCACAGTGTAGTTAGCAGAAAGGACTGGGAAAAGAGGAATTTCCTTCCTCTCATTTTCAGATAATCATCTTCCATCCTAAAGCATAAATTTTGATTACCCAGAATATTTAAGCTTTCTAAGCCACAAGGGTTATTAGTGGTAATAAAACCATTCAGCCTTATACAAATTAAAAAAAAAAAAAAAAAGATTCCAACCACAGTATTTAAGAATCTGACCTCACAGCACATTATCCACCCACTATGCAAAGTAATTTTCTCTTGCTGTCAGTAAGATCCTTTTTTCATTTCTTTAGCTACAATGTAAAGAACGAATACAAAGTGATACGACTGACCTCATCAGGGCAGAACTATTTGCAACCAAAGGGTGGAATTTATTTGCTTTCCTTTACTTTCCTGTCTAAATCTAAGTGGCCTTATGGATGTCAGAAGTAAGAGTTTACCCTTATTCACATTGTACTTAAACCCAACTGAGAAAGCCAACTAACCCTGTGGTTCATTGTATGAGCACTTGGTTCAGTAACAACTTTGTTTCTCTTTACATAGAAGTGAAATCTTCCACCACAGCTAACCTCTTGTTTTTCACTACCTTGATTCTGGCTTTGAGCCACTTCTCAAGTGCTCCATCCTCACTATCTAATGGGCCTTCTAGGAGATTTCCTTCCCTCAACTATCCCTCCTGAAATATGCATTAAATTTATTTTATTTTTTATTTTTTATTTTTTTTGAGTTGGAGTCTCACTCTGTCGCCCAGACTGGAGTGCAGTGGCCGCTCCTGGCCACTGCAGCCTCGACCTGCTGGGCTCCTGCGATCCTTCCGCCTCAGCCTTGCGGCTGGAATTACAGGCGTGCGCCACCACACCCAGCTAATTTTTGATTTTAGTGTAGAGATGAGGTCTCGCCTACCCAGGCGGGTCTTGAACCTGCGGGCTCAGGCAATTCACTCACCTCAGCCTCCCAAAGGCGTGGGATTACAGGCTGAGCCACCGAGCCCAGCTAAATTTATTTTTAACAGTTGCTTAATACCAAAACATTCACCTATCAGTAGGCAAAGTTACTCTTCACAAGAAGCATCTCACGTTTCTAGGAAAATGTATGTTGGCATATCTATGACACAGCAGCATTCCTTGTAATCCAAGACTATCTCTGGAATGAGAAATCAGATTTTCAAGGACCCCAGTAAGGCATGTAAAAATCCAGACATTTGGAAAAGAAAAGTTCTCAAAGCAGTCTACAAAATTGTGTATACATGATACCATTTTTTTTTAACTCCACACACAGAGCCTGGACATCATTTGGAAGACAAAATACCTTGAAACATTATGAGTAATATAATTATGTGAATTTTGCCCTTATAGTTTCTAAAATATCACCAGAAACTTGCCATTTGTTAAATATTTTATTTTAAAGATGTGGAGTACAATTCAGAGTTAGGTATACAACCTGGCATTTTTATAATCAGATTTTTTGAAAGCATATAAAAGGACATGTTGATTTAAAGTATACTTTATCTGAATTTTAAAATATTTTATTTTCAGAATGACCCCCCAAAAAAAGTTTGTGGTATACCTAACAGATCAATTATTTCTCCTTCATATAAGAATTTATTTTAATTAACCATGTTGCACATTATTTACAGTTAGAGTCACTAAGTCATCACTCTACTTAAATTTCTCCTTTTGCAGTCATACCTGGCAAAGTATTTAACACAGCAAGAAGGTGTGGCAAAAAATTACCATATATATTGCCTTGAACATCTTGCTTAATAGAGTTTTTTAAGGAATGTGACTTTATTTTTCATAATTAAATAACTCTTTAGTTAATATATACTTATACCATATAATACTCGCATCCTTCTGCTGCTAAGAACAAGTGAAAGTTTTCCTCACACAAGTGTGTTAAGAATTTTGCAAGAGGTTCAGAGATTGAAGACAGAAAGAACAGAGGGGTCTAGTTACTGGTTACAAATGCACATATACCAAGGAAAAAGGGTATGAAGGTTGGTTTTCGAAAGAAAAAAAGGAAAATAAATTTTCAAAGCTGTTTTGTTTAAAAAAAAAAAAACAGAGTCTATTCGACAGCTGAATTTGCAAAGCAGTTTACCAGTTGTTGCAGTAAATATATTCAAAGTGAATCATATAACCACTAATTAGGTTTGAATCACTCAAGTGTACATTTGCTGTGACAACAATTTTCCCTTTATGGGATCATCCCTCTATTTATAAAAGAGCTGAAAATTAACATTTCCTGCTTTTGTCAAACTGAAGCATCTTTCAATAGTTCTCAGCAAACATCTGAAGGATTCTTGCATCCTGAGATCATCTGGCCATTATGTTTTCAAGTGCTGTCTCTCTTCAAGAACTGGGGGAGATGCACAGCATAAGTGATTGCAGATTCTTTCTAAAATAGCAACAAGAACACAACAAAAATACCCAGCGGAGAAGAGATCATGGGTTACCATTCATGGCAGATGGGAATCAACTTAAATTGACAGTAGAGGTTTTCATTCTGTTTTGCACATGACTAACCACAAGTAAAACTTAAGCCCCAGAGAAATAAAAGGCAAGATTGTGTAACTGTGTTTTTAATACAGCGGTTGTTACTCAATTCAAATATAAACAGATTTTTTTGCCTAATTGAAATAATTTCTTGAGGTACATAGTTTTAAGAGCACATGTTGTTCATAGACCACATAGAGTCTAATGCCCACTCATTTTCACAAGCATTTATCTAAAAGGGGACAATTTTCTGAGTCTGAATTTTAATTCAAACCATTTTATAATGAACTTAACCACACTGTGATAGTACACTGCTATCAGAAATGAAATTGTTTTTCTTTGTGAACTCAGCTGAAGGTACTAAAACAGAAAGAATGAGCTTGTCCCACCACAGAAGTGATATTCTTCACTCTGAAAAATAAAAGTGCTATTCAGTCTCTAAAATTTATAACATATTAGAAACATCTTAAGATTGAAAGTATAATCTAAATTCTTGAAGGATTGATTAAAGCACTGCTTTGTCATAGAATTAAAGCAACTCTCTGAGACAGACACAAATAACCTAAGCCATGAATTTCATCTAGATGTTTTCTACTTATTTTTCTAAGCATCTTTTGTCTTCAATATCTTTCTTACCTTTGTCTTCCAGAATGTTTTTTCTTTTTCTTTTTTTATGTTTTCTTAAATTTTCACCATTCCTCATGCTCCTCACAGCATTCTATGATTGATAATTTCTCAAGTTAAATTCTTGGTCATGCCTGTACAATGGCCATTTGTACACCTAACCCTGAATTGTAACCTACATCTTTAAAATAAATTTCTTTTTAAGTTCTTGGCCATGCATTATTCTAAAATTCAATTAAAATGAACATATTCTGAGTTCACTTATTAAGAAAAGAGTGATCCTACATTCATTGCCACAATTATCTTCTGTCATTCTCGAATAGTTTTACTTTCTGTAACACCCTTTGAAGTCTACCATAAGGCCTGTGCTATTCCTTGACCATGAAAAGGCTTTCTTAACCTACCTTCATCCCACAGTCAAAATAGTACTCATTCTTCAAGGACTTCTTCAAATAACACCTCATCCTGTGGCTTCTCATAATAATTTACTTACAATTACATTATACCCTTGCTAATAAATAGTCCTTTCCCACCTAGACAGTTTGTCCTCTATGATAAGATTCTACAGACAAATGAGCAGAGAGGTAAAAAGAAAAAAAGATACATAATTATCTAGCCAAATTGACTAAACAAATCTTGCTAATCACTGAGGTGGTCAAATTATAACTAAATCACCTTCACAATCAATACCTTTCCCAAGGCACCCATTAGGCAGTTGTATATTCTTTGTAGTTCTGGATCTATTTTCTTATTACCATACGCATTTGGGTTTTATATATATATATATTTTTTTTTTTTTTTTTAACTTAGAGTACCTGGTCAAAACCCACTGCTTACTCAACATTTAACAAATATATTTGAAATTGGCTGAATGTTTAAATTCTGCATATTGAATATGAAAGAACAGTTTGCTACTCAACATATATACAATACAAGGAAATCTGAGAGAAGAATTAAAGTAACACTTAGATAGAAGAGAGCATACTTTAGGTCTAGTTTGAGCCCCCCTTCCTGTATAAATTTTGGAATGAGGATTTCATTTCCATACCAGTAAAACAGAGAACTATTAGGAGTTTCTCCAGTGACTTATTTGTCTTCTGTAAGATGAAACACAGGACATAGCAAACATTTTGAAAATTCTATCTCAGTGTTAGGTACCACCAGTCACACAGGAAGGAAAACATGCCATTTTATAAACCAATTAGAACAATTATTGCTCTGAAATTAAATTATATAAATCTTAGAAGGAGCTAATATGAAACTTAACTATATGTGTACTATGGAAGGCCCATTACAAGTAAACCAGTGGCCAGCTGTTTCTCATCTTCATAGAAAAAAAGATGGTAGAAAATAGCAGGATACTATTTAGAGAGGTGTTTTTTGTGTTTTCTCTGTTTTGTTTTGTTTTGTTTTTTGATGGACATAAATATTTCACTTCAAGTAGAACAGGTTTTCAAGAGGGCAGACAGATCACCTCAAAGGAAATTGTTTTAAATAGAATTAGTTATCAATCATTATTACAAAATTTAAGCAACATCATTACTAATAAAGAAACTCTTAATGCTGAGATTCTTTTTTTGACTCCCAAAAGAAATATACCAATGACGTTTTAAGATGCTATAGAGACAAAATGATAATTTACAAAGGAAAAGGCCATTTTTTCTAAGAATTAAGTACCAAGGACTCACAGAGTCTGATTCTAGACCCCCAGGGCTTCACATTTTATTTAACAGATGAGCTGTCATGATAGTTGACTTTTCTAAGTTGAGGTTCAGAATTGTATTCATTCATTGAGAAACAGTCTGTTTATAAAATGGTCATCATTCCAACAACGTATTTTAGATGCTCAGTTCTGGCTAGTGTTTCACATAATAGCAACACTAACACAGCCATAAAATCTCTGCATTTTTTTTTATCAGGCAGATTTCAGGAAAGAGTCTTTCCAAATCATAACTCCTAGATATGGCTTTAATCAAGCAAAGAACAGATCACTGAAAAAATATAGTTTCACAAAATAAAGCCTGATCTCCACAATTTTAATGAAAACAACTTGAGCACATGACCAAAAAAAGAGTAGTTTTCTATCGAAGGCATGTATTATAACTGTCCTCTTAACTGCCCCACTTTCTAAATAAGTTTGTAGCAGCAGTGCCAATCGTTCACTTGAAAATTAGTTACTGTACTTAGAGACATTGAGGCAGTACAGACAAACATCCTTTTATTGCATTTCACCACGTTGCACTTTGCAGATATTGTGTTTTTTGCAAAATGAAAGTTTGTGGCAACTGCATCAAGCAAGTCTATTGGTGCCATTTCTCCAACAGCATGTGCTTACTTTGTGTCTTTGTGTTGACATTTTTATTATTCTTGCAATATTTCAAAAGTTATTATTATTATTGTCATTATTATCCTGTTAAGATAAACTGTGATCAGTGATCTTTGATATTCCTATTGCAATTGTTTTGGGGTGCCGCAAACCATACCCACAAAAGACTGAATTTAATCAATATGTGTTGTGTATGTTCTAACTGCTACACTCACCAGCCTTTCCCCTTTCTCTTCCCTCTCCCAGTGCTTCCCAATTCATAAGACACAACAAAACTGAAATAGGTCTATTAATAACTCCACAGTGGCCTCTAAGCAGTGTTCAGGTAAAAGGAAGAGTCGCAAATCTCTCACTTTAGAGCAAAAGCTAGAAATTATTGCGCTTGGTGAGGAAGGCATGTTAAAAGTTAAGACAGGCCAAAAGGTAGGCTTCTTGCACTAGTTGGCCAGGTTCTGAATGCAAAATAAAAGTTATTGATGGAAATTAAAAGTGTTACTTCAGTGAACACATGCATGATGAGAAAGCAAAACAGTCTTATTGCTGATACGGAGAAAGTTTGAGTGGTCTGGATACAAGGTCAAACTAGCCACAATTAAAGCAAAGCCTAATCCAAAACTAATCTAACTCTCTTCAATCCTAGGAAGACTGAGAGAGCTGAGGAAGCTGCATAAGAAAGCTAGCAAAGGTTGGTATATGCTTTTTGAGGAAAGAGGCCATCCCCAGAACATAAAAATGCGAGGTGACAGCACAAGTAAATGATGTAGAAACTGCAGCAAGTTAGCCAGAAGATCTAGTTAAGAACTTTAATGAAAGTGACTACACTAAACAACAGATTTTAATTGTAGATGAAACAGCCTTTTATTGGAAGAAAATGCCATCTAGGACCTTCATGGCTAAAGAGAAGTCAATGTCCTGCTTCAAAGTTTCAAAGGACAGTCTGTTCAAAGAAAGAGAAGACTCTCTTCCAAGGAACTAGTGCAGTTGGTGACTTTAAGGTGAAGTCAGTGTTCATTTATCATTCTGAAAATGTTAGGTCCCTTAGAAATTATGCTAAATCTACGCTGCCTGTGCTCTCTAAAGGGAAGAAAGCCTGGATAACAGCACATCTGTTTATAGCATGGTTTACTGAATAATTTTAGCCAACTGTTGAGACCTATGGCTCAGACAAAATTTCTTTCAAAATATGACTTCTCCTTGACAAGACACTTGATCATCCAAGAGCTCTGATGGATATATACAAGAAGATTAATGTTGTTTCCAGGCCTACTAACAAAATTCTGCTAACATTCAATAGATCATAGATCACAGAGTAATTTTGACTTTCAAGTCTTATTTTTTAAGAAACATATTTTGGAAGACTATAGCTGCTATAAACAATAATTCTTCTGATGGATCTGGGAAAAGTAAACTGAAAAACTTCTGAAAAGAATTCACCATTCTAGATGCCATTAAGAATATTCGTGATTCATAGGAAGAAGTCAAAATATCAACTTTAATAGAAGTTTAGAAAAAGTTTGTTCCAACCCTCATAGGTGACTTTGAGAGGTTCAAGACTTCAGTGGAGGAAGTCACTACAGATGTGGTGGAACTATCAAAAGAATTGGAATTGGAAGTGAAATCTAAAGATGTGACTAAATTGCTACAATCTCATGAGAAAACTTGTGTGGTTTCTTAAGATGGAATCTACTCCTAGTGAAGATGCTGTGAACATTGTTGAAAGACAACAAAGAATGTAAAATATTACATAGATTTAGTTAATAAAGCAGCAGCAGGTTTTAAGAGGATTGACTCCAATTTTGAAAGAAATTCTACTGTGTGTAAAATGTTTTCAAACAGAATCACATGCTGCAAAGAAATCTTTTGTAGAAAGAGCAATCAATTTGCATGGCAAATTTCATTGTTATCTTATTTTAAGAACTTGCCACAGTCATCTCAGTCTTCAGCAACCACCCCCCAGTCAGTCAGCAGTCATCAACATCAAGGCAAGACTTTACACCAGAAAAAAGATTAGGACTTGCTGAAGGCTCAGATGATTGCTAGCATATTTTAGAAATAAAGTCTTTTTAAATTAAGGTATGTACATCACTTTTAAGATATAATGCTACTGCACACTTAATAGAATATAGTATAGTGTAAATATAACATATTTATATTAGGAAACCAAAAATTTGTTTGACTCGCTCTATTGTAATATTCATTTTATTGTGCTTGTCTAGAACCAAATCCATAATATCTACAAGATATGCCTATAACTTAAGACAGTTGACCACACAAAACAGAATTTTGTTCTAGCCCCCTTGAAGAGTTTACTGTGCTAGGTTGTTTTATGAAGAAAAAGGAAGAAAAGATGGAGAGGAAGAGGAATAGGTAGAAGGAGGAATAGAAAAAATGAATAAGGAGAAGGAGAAGAAGAAAAATAATAATATCCCAAAGAGTTATCCATATTGCTGCTGGGTATTGAGGAAAACCTGTTTTAAAATTCATTTAATTAGTGAGAGAGAGAGAGAAAGACAAAGAGAGAAGTCTTTTTCAGAAACTTTGTTAAAATGTATATAATATGTTGGTATGTTCCAGTATTAAATGTCTTAGATTATATTTTTCTAGACATTTACCATAAAGTATAAATGAAAATGAAATATATGAAAATGAATATATGAAAGAGAAATAATTCTGCCGAAGTTAAGAATTTTGTTTTGTTTTTGACAGAACATTTACTTATAGCTTGCCATTAGACTGACTATAAAAGTGAAAACAGGTTTTAAAATGTCTCCTAAGGGTTAAATTTTCATCAATATGGGAATAATAAATAAGCGTCATGATTACTTAAAACATAGACAATGTCAGGGACCAACTTCTCTAGCATGCATTTTGGATTTTTTACTTTGCTAATTATAGTTATACTGAGTTCTGTGTTGGTTAATTTTTAACAACTGTCTCTTGCAGGCCAATAGAAGCTCACCCAGTATACCAGTTTCCTTTCATTACAACTAAGATATTCAGCTTTCATTACTCTCATTTGCGTATTGTTACTGACAAAGTCAAAGTTTTTCAACAATGTACCCTTCAAGAAGGTTTCCAGCTTTGATGAGCCACCTAATAAACTGTAAATTAAGTATATATCAGTCAGGAAATCAAACAAGGAAGCTAAAACAGGAGGTAAGACCGTGGGATTCCAGACACTCAGATTTAAATCCTATTCTAAACTTTGAGAAGACAGACATATGGGTTTGAGCTCATTGCTTAACGTCTTTTTTCCACATCTTTAAATTAAATGTAATGCCAAACCTGCTTATTACTATCGCATAAAGACTAAATAATTCATTTAAAGTGCATCCAATAGTCACTCTATGGGCATGGCACACAAGAAACCTTTAAACTCTATCAGCTATTTTTATTCTTTGGGGAGAAAAAGAGTGTTTATAATTACAAACATACAGAGTAATCGCCTCTTTCATGTAAAAATGAATTCACTTTCCTGAGTTAATTATAGTGGCACTTTAAATTCATTTTCAAAAGTGAACAAGTACACTTAATTTAAAATTAATAAGACCATTATTGTGTATTCATTAAAATTTTATGTGATTATTTGAAACATTTACAAGATGGGTAATGGACTCTTACTATATAGAAGAGACAGTAATTAAATAAATGAAATTTTAGATGATCACTTACAAAATATATTATTAAATTTGAGTCCTGCCACTTAAAAATCAACCTATAATTTCTATTTACTAGAGACAAGGTAAAAAGTTGTATATTTTATGAACATTTAAACAAACGGAATTCATTTTAGAAATGAATGACAAAAGATAAGTCTTCTAGTTGGAGACAGTCTCCAGCCTGCTAGGAAACTAATGCAATCATGAGATCCTGCTGACATTCTTCTCTGTATCTTCTCCCTCTTTTTCAATCATCGAGATCATTATTTAATGATGTCAATGGAGTGTCTCCCTTCTCCCTGCAAACGCTGATGGCAAACAGCAGGTTTATTCACATATTGTCACAGAGGTCAGTGTGTAATTGGCAGCACTAATAAATATCCGGGTGATTTAATTTGATTTGCAGGTAATTCATCTGGTTTCCTTTTTTCACCTTATTTGTGATTTCGCAAGGGAAGTGGCAATTTCATCTGTTTCTTTAAAACATCTGGACAGGTGGGAAACTGCCACGGGAGATGGGAGCACACCTCATCAACAAGGGTACCAGCATAATGAACATTTGCATACCTAACCCTGAATTGTATCCCACATCTTTAAAATAAAAAAATAAAAACCTGGACACTCGAATAGCTAAACCAAAATGCCATGAAGACGCGAGGAGTATCTTGTTTACAATTTTTCCCCAGCAACTAGCACAGTGCTTGGGACATAATTGGAATACACTTAATAAGTGTTTCTCAAGTGAACAAATGAAAGAAAATGAATGAATGAATCATGGACAAATAAAAGGAATAGTGCAAAGTTGTCCTTAGGAAATACTAAAGTTGCTCAGAGTTTCTTTACATCTGCTGAGTTAATTTTTACTCACAGTATTTCTTTTTTTAGATTAAAAAATATAGTTTATTTAAAAGTAAATTAGAGAGAGAGAGAGAGAGAGAGAAGATTCACCTCCCCAAGGTGGGGGAGGGGGCCAAAGCCAGGAAGCATGGTGACAGCCATAGCTTAAAGAGCACATGGCCACACCAGAGTCTAGCAAGGCAATGGCCTATTCATAGTACTTCTTACAATTTGAAATTACATGCTTATGTAATTATCTGATTGATGGCTGCCTCTCTCACTAACCCATCTTACTTACAATAATACTCCCAACTCCTAACACAAGACCTGGCCCCTAGTCAGCACTCAGTGAGTACTAATGAAGGAAGGAATTCCTTCTGTTTGGGGTAGATCAATTAATTAGTTAACATCCCACACTTTGTCAGTGTAACCTTTGGTTCTCTTTTTATGCCCCAAAGGAAAACACCATTAAAAAACTCCCCAGACACAAGGTGGTAACTTTTTCACATACTTTTCTTTCCCCTCTCAAAGGTGAGACAATTAACAAGCTGAATATGAAGGACTCTCTTATATAAATGTAAAATTAATACAATACAAAACAATAGTAGCAATAAGATCTAACAATGATGAAAATCTATTATTATGTTCCTAGCACTGTTACAACTTCCTGTCCCTTATAGCTAATCCTCACAACATTAAAAATAAATGTAATTCCCAATTTAATAATGATATCAAGATCACATAAGGAACAAGAAGACACACCTGATATTGAATCTAAATTTATAAGAATATAGCAAGATTTCTTAGCCTCGGCCCTCTTGACATTTGGGGACAAATAATTCTTTGTCACAGAAGGCTGTCATATGCCTTTACCCACTAAATGTCAGTAGCACCCTCCTCCTAGTTATGATAACCAAAAATTTATCCAGACATTGTCAAATTTCCCGTTAGGGACAAAATACCTCCCACCCCATTCTTCAACCTTTCCCCTGATCTACCTCAAAATACCACCTCTACAATGGCCACTGAAAACCACTGGAATTCAATGCCCAACTTCTCTATTTGCCTCCTCTATGAAAGGAAAATTATGAGTCAATCATTCAGACTTAACCCATCTAGTATTTACTAAAATTGTAGAAAGGAGTTAGACATTTATATGGCAATTAAACCAAACACAATTCTACTTTAATCTATGGCATCTTTATAGGTAAACTAAACTTCATAAGGAAACGTACTGAAATTATTATAAAACTTTTTCTTGGTCATCGTTTGAAAATGCTTCAATTTTAGAAAACTTCAAGAAAACAATGGAGAAAGATCAAAGTATATTAAAGTTTCCCTTTGCAAAATGTGTATCTTTGAGGCATTCAAATAGTTTACTAGAATAAAATTGCTGAGCAACATATGAGAAATAAGATCATTTATTGTTTATTTCTCAGTGATTTTTTAAAGCAAGACTTAGCCCTGAACTAAAAGTCAAGGATTTTGTTTCTTGAGCTCACATGTCCTTTACTTTGTACATTAGGTCACATGTCAATTCTAATTCCAGTGACAACATGAAGTAATTGAATAAAAAGAACTGAAATTGTCAATTACATTTTTAAAAGACATACATTGTTCTATCCCCTTTATCCAAAATCAGAGGGTCAACATGCCAGAGGAGTTTTCTAAAACAAAAATTGATTTAAATTGCATTTTACAAATTTGAATAGCAATTGCTACATCTTTTTTAAAATTAACCTTTGTTTGTCATATCTATAATTACACTTTTTATTTTGTTTTGATTTTACTTTTGGAATTTGTGGTTTCCAGTTGGAATTTGTGATTTCCAGTTTTATTTTAGATATAAAATACTTTATAACACATTGCTATTCTTCAGTATCAGAGATAAAGTAAATTTATCTGCTAACAAGAGTCACTCGCTTTTTAATTCCTAAAGAAACAGTTTATTTTGCTAAATAATGAAACAAGGTGTACATAAACATCTTCTATTTCCGTAACACCAAGACTGATATCATACTTGTCAAGAAACTTGAGAAATTTGATTTAAATGACAGTGAATCCTGTTTCCAACCATAATGGAGTAACTGTTACCAATTCACCCTCTTGAGAAAACAGTTCTACAACTGGGCAAAATACATGAGGCAACTATTTTTAGGAAATAAACAACAGACAAACTGCTGAGAGAAGAGAAAAATACACAAAATTGACTCTGACTTTGTCCTAGCTTTCTGCCTAAGAGTGCTTTCTTGACTATTCACAGGAAGGTAGAACCCAAGCACAGAGGGTGGACAAGCTGTACTGAGGAGAAATAAATTGGAGTGTGGGTCTGCAGAGACAGTCAGAAGACAGGGTGGTGAGCAAAAAAGAGAAAAAAGCACCACTCCAGTGACCCAGAAGTTTATGCATGGGTTCATGTCAGATGGGGTTTGTGTCAACTCCTTAACTGAGAGCAGGGTTATGTGTGGGAAAAGGGCAACACCACCATGCCTAAGAGAAAGCAACTGCTGGGAGCATGGGACATAATAGGGAGCCCAGGATTTGGGCAGTGCAAAGAGATGTTAGAACTCTAGCCATCCAAGGTGCAGAAATGTGATGGTGCACAATTGCCTTTCAGTTGAGACCCCAAGAGGTCACACTTTACAGTTTAGGACTATGCTGTACATTCAAGGCCATCACTAAGGATTTGAGAAAAAATTGAAATAAGCCTCAAAGCAAGCTCAACACAGCATCAACAGGATTCACTGATAAAAACTACCTATCAAAAGAAGAAAAAAAAAACAGCCTTTAAAGGAAGACAGTGTAATCTAAGAAAGAAAAACCCTAAACATATATACACCCACCAACAAAGCTCAAAAATACAAAAAGAGAAAATGGAAAGAATAAAAGAGACAGACAAAAAGAAAGTCAAATCCAAAACATAAGGTGGGGGTGTTTTCAATTATTACAGTCTCAAAAAATGTTCAGAATTTAGTTATTTCATTGAATGAATTTTGATAATTTTGATGCCCTCCCTTGTGACTGACAGAAACATACACACACACACACACACATACACACACACACAATTTAACAACATGACTTCTAATATGAACGTGGTATATATATTTTCTTTAGTGCTTATATAATTTCTCTCAGCTGAGTTATATAATTTTCCATATAGAGGATTTAAATATCTTTCATTCAATCTACTTATTATTTGATGTTTTTAAATACTATTATAAATAACATTAGTTTTTAACCTAATTTTCAGGTGCTTTATTGACAATATGCAAGTCATTCTTTTTGATTTCGAAATTTATTATAAACCTACAGTAATCAGGAAATAGTAGTATTGGCTCAACAGTAAACAAATAGATCAATGGATAAGACAGTCTTTTCAAAATATGGTGTTGGGACAATGGAATAGCTAATATATCTTCTAACATATAGTCTAATATATCTTTAAATATAATATCTCTCTAAATCATACACAAAAATTAACTTAATATGGGTTAAAGACCTAATCATAAAAGCCAAAAGTACAAATTATCTAAAATACAACATGAGAGAATATCTTTGTTACTCTAGCAAAAGCAAGATTTCTTAGAGAGGGCACAGCACAAATCTTGAAAGAAAACACTGATAAATTAAAGTTCATCAACAATAAGAAATAATTATGGACTTACAAATCAAAACTGCATTGAGTTACCACAGCATACTAACAGGAATGGCACAAATTTGAAAGACTAACACCACCAAATATTGATGAAGATTTGAAGCAATGTAAACCATTACAAATTAATGGTGTGAGTGTAAAATGGTATAACCACTTTAGAAAATGGTTTGGAAATGTCTTGCACAGTTAAAAATATACCTACCGATGACACAATAGAAAAATTCACCCAACAGAAAATTTTTTAAAACTATTTGTACAAAAAGATTTGTCAAGAATGTTCATCAATACATATTTACTTACCGGAAACTGCACCAATATCAGTCAACAGAAGATATGATATACAAATTGTAGTATACTTATATTATGAAATACTATTCATCAGTAGAAAAATTCAAATTAAGGCTGCATAGTATAGCATGAAAAAAATCTGAATAAATTTATGCTGAGCAAAGAGAAGCCAGATACAAGAGTATATATTCTTTGAAGCCATTTATGTGAATTTCCAGAACAAGCAAATCTAGTCCACGTTCATCTGATATGCACAATATCAGAAAAGTGACTGTTTTCAGGAGAAAGGTAGTTGAGTCTAGAAGAGCACAGAAAAATCTGGGACAATAGAAATGTTTTATGTTTTGATAAGTTTATTGGTTACATGAGTGTGTGCATTTCTCAAAACTCATCAAGTTATACCATTTAAGATATATTTCACTAAATGTAAATTATACCACAATAAAAATAAACAGAAGACAAAAAAGCATTAAATAATAAATCAGGCAAAGCTAATCTGTGGTGGTGAAAGTCTGGACAGTGGTTATCCAAGGTGACAGAGTTATGAGACAACTTCTGCAGTGCTGATGATGTCCTGTGTCTTGATCTGGGTGCTAGCTTTGTTGGTGTATCTGCTTTGTGTACTTTCAGGCACATTTATGGACACTTTTTTATAGATTGCATTTCAGTATAATTAACATTCTAAATTTTAATCCAAGCAATCACAAAAAAAAAACCCTCCATCAATTCCTAGATAGAAATGCATATACTGTGTCATTGGTACAACGGGATAAAAAGAAGTTGCCAGCTGCACCAGCCTATTGTGCATAATAACCTCCTAGTGGAAAAGCTTTAACCTGTTACTATGACAGTGTGCTTTGACTATGGCATTCACAAAGAATAAATCATTTCCATTTAATCTGTCCAGTTGCTTTGTTATTAAAGATGACATGGAAGCAACAACGAGCATCACTAGAGAAATCACAGCAATATACATCTGTCACATTATAATACAGTGGGAGCGGAGATCATTCAGGAGTGTCATAATTGTAATTTCAGAAAACCAAATACTCTTTATGTGATAACATCCACCTGTATCTCTTTAGCTTGTATTTTTCCATTTGCTGCCTGTTTACATCTATTCAAGCCTGAAGCATTGCATGTCATTAAATACTATGTAAATAAGTTATGCCTGACTGTGAAGAATCAGAAGCTAACTGGGAATCTTCAGCATCTGGGGCTAGAAGATTCTATTTAAACAACACCTATATGGTCCTTGAAGGATATCTTAGGTATATTGATAGACATGCCAAGATTCAACTAAGAAGATAGACTTTATACAGATAACTAACTATCTCTCAGGGAAATAAAACAGATTAATGGATGTGTCAGTTAGGATTTTTTGGTTGAAATCTACGGAAACTCATTTTAACTAACATAAGCAAAAAAAATTTTATTATAAGTTGATTTGGGGATCACTCACTGGCTTAAGGTGAGGAAGGACACCAAGGAATCGATGCTTTGAAAAGGGGAACTGATGGAAGTGTGTACACTTGGCCTCACTTGGCCTCACTTCACATCTTTTTGGATCAACTTCTTATTTCAGCCATTGCTTCAGAAAGCAAGTACATGAGTGTAATGTGACAGCACCTTCTGCACAGGTGCTTCTCTGCCACGAAGAATGCCTGTGGGCATCCACTCAGCCATTTGGGTATAAAAATCTGAAGATGCATAAAGCTGGTTGTATTGCAGGAGGCAACTAAAGGGAAATGAACTGCTGGGAAAATGTTACTCTTTTCTATTCCCTAGATGGGCAATTTTGAGCTGCTTTTGACACGGTTCCTCATATGGTCTCAGCAAGATTCAATCCCAATTTCTCCAAGTAGGGAATCGCCTTGATAATGCAGTTCTAGATAGGCTTTCTTTCTTTCTCTGTTTCATTCTTTCTGGTTCTGTACTCCTGTTGCTTGAAGCCACTTCCCAAAGCACACTTTCTGCCCCTAAGCCCCTGTGCCAAGTTCTACTCTTTTGGAAAATCCATGCTGAAGCAAAAGTCATTTACAGGGCTCTGTAGCTGCCAGAACAAATTAATTCCAAATCAATTTTGTCATTTTTGTTACTCAGCTCATGATACGAATCCTGGGAGAGAACACACAATTCGCCCAGCTTGGGTCCACATCTTACATAGGAAAGGAAAAGACCATTTGATAAACAGTTCTTCAAAGGGAAAAGAGGTAATTCCTCAAAAAATATTTTGGAATTCGAATTCACTCCTCCAAAAAGTTGCTACCTTCAATATATTTCTGTGTTTTGCACTAAAAACCTAAAAAGTATAAATTAGTAGAGTAAGATATATTTAAATTATAATCCTAAAATAAGAGAATTTTTAACATATTTACATTTTATTTATCTTTGTGATTATAGGTCACAACTTTTCACTTACAGCAATTAATTTAAAATCCATTATGAATATGAAGATGATTAGGTTAGAACCTCACATCCCACTCACTCTTTTAAGAAGTTTGATACAACAGTTTTACCAGAAGAGAGTCAAGTTTTCTAGACAAAATAGAGTAAGCACGTTCCATCGTCCTCATCTCACAAATTATAGCTAAATACCTTGGAAAAAATACATAGGTAAATATGTAAATATATATCAGAAGACTGTGAAAGGTAAAGAAAAAAGGCAGACTGACTGGGCCTGAGGACTGAAGGAACAATGTGATAGGTAGTTTCCTGGTTTGATTTGGTTTTGTCTCCTGTATATCTTGGCCTTGGCAGTTAGGTAACCTGAAACCCAGAAACAGAGATATGCAAAACAAAAAAGCCCCCCAAGACTATTCTTGTTAGCCAACAGAGAGGAAGGAAGCCC
This sequence comes from Carlito syrichta, assembly GCF_000164805.1. Taxonomy (NCBI): domain Eukaryota; kingdom Metazoa; phylum Chordata; class Mammalia; order Primates; family Tarsiidae; genus Carlito; species Carlito syrichta. The sequence goes on along the minus strand of NW_007258922.1, from coordinate 719,714 downwards.
TGCAGGACAGGACAGAACGCTTTTGACTAACATCCCCCTACCCTAAGCAAACACCGCAAAAAACTGAACCCTTCTCTTTTCTAACCAAGATTGCAAAGATTATGGAGCAGAGCCCTGTCAAATAACCTAAACCGAATTCACCACACAAAGGCTGCAGTGCTTTTCAACCTCCTTCTACTTTGGGTACTCTGGATACTATGGAATGAAATCCTGCCAACCCGCACTTCCCTGTAATAACTTCAGCATGGGCTGAACCCTTCCCCAGTCTTCCATCCAACAAACCATTCCTGATATAAGCAGAAGTGGCTTCCAGTCAGTCACTATGAAGACTGTGGCAACTTGTGCACACTGTTTGCCCTGTACTTCTCTTCTATCTAAATAAAAGCTAAGAAAAAAATAGTAAGATTTTTGACATTAATATATGACATGAGCTGTATGTTCCTAATTTCCTCATGACTTACTTGATGAATTTACTGCTTTCTCCATTGTGTGAGGGTTTTATCCTATCAGAAAGGGTATTTGTCTTTTCATATCTCTAAAGACCCTAATTCAGAATCTTTATTAAAAAATTTATTTTATGAAACATGTTCAAGATAATTTTTGTTTTTAAATTCATGTACAATGGGGGACCCAATATAGGACTTTATTTATTAAAATTTGTGTATTTATTCTTACATGTTTAAACTTCAGTCGTCTTCAAAGTACTGTCTGTTTGATGCAATACACCTATCAAGCCACTTTTTCCATTGCTCAAAACAGTTTTCACACTCATTAATTTTGATGGCTTTTCGTGCTTCTGCCGTTTTTTCTTTCATCTCTTACACATTGGCAAAATGTTTCCCTTTTAGGACATATTTTGTGCAGGGAAACAAAAAGATGTCACTCGGAGTGAGATTGGGTGAATAGGGAGGGTGGGGCAGGGGGTTCATGCCATTTTGGGTCAAAAACTGCTGAACACTCAGTGCAGTGTGAGCAGGTGTGCTCGTAAATCACCCATCATGAAACAGGCTGAGCATTGAAAGAAGCCCCCTCCTTCCCCCCAAAAAATGACTGAAGTGGAACGCAACCTCTCACAACAACGCTAGCTGGTACACTGCAATATCTCTTTTTTTAAAAAATGTCATTCTACAGAAGAAAATGAAGATCCTAATGAAAAGATTAGATATTGAAGAAGTTTTTTCTAGAGAAAGTTAATCCTACTAGAGCAAAGATCTAAAAAAAAAAAGAAAAGAAAAGAAAAGAAAAAAAGACCTTAGTGTCTTTAAGGAAAATAGCTGGCCACTCCATTATCCTACATGAAACACAACCAACCACACTTTTAAGGTGTTTTTCAGTCTAGCAAGGTTAAGACTTCATGGAAAGCAAAAGATCATTAAACATATGAAGAAACCCTTCATTAAAGTAAGCAAATGACAAAAAGTACTAAAAGAAACTAAGAGGAAAATAGACAAGGTAGAGAGTAAAAGAAAGCTTAAATATCCAAGGAATAGGGTACATTTATAAAATAAAATACCACTCAGCAAAGAAAAGGAAATAACTACTGACATACGCAGCAACATGGATGGATCTCATAGGTGTCACACTATGTTAAAGTAGCCAAAATCTCCTGCTATATGATTTAATTTGTATGGCATTCTAAATGGCAAAACTATAGAATAGCAAAACAGATTAGTGCATGCTAGGAGCTGAGAACAGGCCAAGAAAGAAGCACAAGAAAATCTGGGGAAGTGATGGAATTGTTCTATATCTTAATGACAGTGATAATTACATGAATATATGTTTGTCAGAATTTACATACGCCAAAAAGAGTCCATTGTAATGTACGAAAATTATGCCAAAATAAAAGAAATAAATATATATTCATAACTTTTTGAAAAACAAAAGATACTATATTATGTTGCAAAAATTAAATGTATTTTAATTAATAAGTAAACAAGGATGAGCCCTTGAAAATTAAAATATGATAACTAAAGTTAAAAATTCAAAGGAAGTATTAGAAGATGAAGTTGAGGAAATCTAGAAAACAGAATTTAAAATGCAAAGAAATAACAATAGAAGATAAAAAGGGTAAGACAGTTAGAGAATCAATTCAAAATGTTGAATACCTAACAGGAATTTCACAAAGGAAGAAATGAGATCATGAAGAGAAGAAAACTAAATGCATATATGCAAGTAAATATGCAAATATATAAGAAAATTTCTTAGAGCTGCATAATGTAAGTTTTCATTTAAAAGGCTCACCTAGTGTTCAGCAAAATGAATTTCAAAAAAAGTACCTTATTATAAAATGTAAGAATGCTACAATGAAGAAAAAATGTTATAATCTCAAAAACTTCCAGAAGATGAAAGTCTCTGCATACAGAAGATCAGTATTAAGAGGAACACTTTTCAACAGCAACATTGGAAACAAGACAATAGACCAATATATTCAAAATTTTGATTAAATATAATTTTCAACCCAGAATTTTATAACCAGCTAATCAACCAATTAAAGCATGTGATGTGTCACCAGAATATATCTCTTATACACTACTCTCAGAACGTCACTGGAAAATATGATCTCCCAAAATGAGAAAGCAAGCGTAGGATGGAGAAAAAGGGGTTCGGGAAATCAGGGGATACAAAAATGAAGAAAGCTCAAAGAATTTTCCAGAGCAACAGCTATGACAGTGATTTAAGAATGAACAGTTCAGAATATACCAAGAGAACAATTCAAGCAGTCAGTAAAGATATTTCCAGGCTGGACGCAGTGGCTCATGTCTGTAATCATAGCACTTTGGGAAACCAAAGTGAAAGAATTACTTGAGCCTAGGAGTTTGAGACCAGCCTGAGCAACATAATGAAATATATATATATATAGTTTTTTGTTTTTTATTTTTAATTTTAAAAATTAGCCAGGCATGGTGGCATGCATCTGTAGTCCCAACTACCCAGGAGACTGAGGTGGAAGCATTGCCTGAGCCCAGGAGGTTCAGGTTGTAGTGAACCAAAATTGTGCCTCTGCACTCCAGCCTGGGTGGCAAAGTAAGATCCTGACTCAAAAAAAAGTATAAGACTGATAAATAATCTGACAAGCTTAACTCTGTAGAAAATTGTACTAAAAAGAGTCATTTTTCCAGAGTTGTTACTGGTATGAGAACAGTCCTGTTATCAAATGATCAAGAAAAAGAAAAAACCAAGCAAGAAAAATATTAGGCAACTATGGATTCAGTTTTTAAATTGAGATGAAATTATAATGGTTAACAAAATGGGCCAAAATCCTCATCTACAATAGAAGCAAGTCAGTTGAAAATGAATCAATATATGAAATTATATGTATTATATTTAAAAATACAGAGGCAAAGTCATAAAGAAATAGCTAAAAGAGTTTATGTTTCTAATAAAGCGATAAAGAGAATAGGGGGCATGAAGGGGTTTTGGGGATATAATAAGGACAAAATACTGCTATTCATGTTGGAACACCTTAGGACTATTAGTTTTATTCGGACTATTAGTTTATTAGTCTTTTTAAAAAAAAACACTTTGCATGTAACCTTTAACCAAGAAAATAAAATTGTGTTAGAAATAAGGGATAATCAGAAATTTGTCTGCTAATTGTCTCTTTTACCATCCACAATGTTTTTAAATATTTTATTGAGGAAGAATTAGGGATGATCGAAAGAATTGTAAGGAAGGAGGCCTAGAGAGAGAAAAAAGAAAGAAAACCTACATAAATGTTTAATAAATCTGTATTTTGGATATTCTTAATAAAATATTTTATTTGAATTCAATGGACCATTTCATCACAATTTTGGTAACTTTGTGTTTCTGGTAAAATAATGGAGTTTGCTAAGTCACAAATAACACATACTAAATATAGACTTACATAACTGCCATGTCAATGTGAACTGTCCCTAGAGTGGATATTGCCAATATGTTACAAAATAATGCTTCAAGGGCAGCTGTGCCAGATATATCATTATTATTATTGTCATTATTATATTACATTTTACTTAATAAATTTTTAATTTGTACCATAGTTATGAAATTAAGCAAGGCTTAAAAGCAGATACAAACATACTCCTTTTTAACTCATCAAGCCTGAATTTTAAGAAAATGATGGCTAATAAAACTCCCATTTTTCCCTCTCATATTCTCTCTAAATGTAAGGATTCAACATATTTCAGAAAATTAACTCAAGAAAAAAAAATGTAAACAATCTGTAAGATCTCACATTAAATATAGAAAAATAGAGAAGTAGAATATTTCCAAGAGAGGCACTTTACAAATATTATTAGTAATATTACATAAGTACTGCAAATTAGTCGTTATGTCATCACTTAAGAAGCAGTAAATCGGCTGGGCTCGGTGGCTCAATCTGTAATCCCAGGAGGCCGAGGCGAGTGGGTTGCCTGAGCCGGCAGGTTCGAGACCCACCTGGGCAACTTGGCGAGACCTCATCTCTACAAAAAATCAAAAATGAGCGGGGCGTGGTAGCCCGCGCCTATAGTTCTAGCTACTCGCAAGGCTGGGAAGGATCGCTGGAGCCCATCAGGTCGAGGCTGCGGTGGCTGTGAGTAGCATGCCACTGCACTCCAGCCTGGGCGACAGTGTGGGACTCCAACTCAAGAAAAAAAGAAGCAGCAGCAGCAGTAAATCCAAGCGCAGTGGCTCATGCCTGTAATCACAGCACTCAGGGAAGTCAAAGCAGGAGTGGGAGGATTGCTTGAGCCCAACACTTCGAGATCAGCCTGGAGAACATAGCAAGACCTTGTCTCCACAGAAAAATTTTAAAAATTAACCGGGTGTGGCAGTGTGTGCCTGTAGTCCAGCTACTCGAAAAATTGAGGCACAACGATCCCCTGACTCCAGGAGGCTGAGTCTTGGTGAGCCTGGGCAACAGAGTGAGACAGTGATTCAAAAAAAGAAAAGAAAAGAAACAGAAACACTGAGTCTTAAAGAGGTTCGGTAACTTTTCCACAATCACACAGACACCAAGACACAGAGCTGGGTCTGTGTTACTACAAAAGGAACACCATCAAAAACTTAGCTAAAATTTACCAAATTCTAGTTAGTTCTTGGCATCAATAACATTCTCAGTAAAATGTTAGATGTAAAAAGAACAAAATCAGGAAAAGCATCTCTAATACTACTAGCCATGTCTTAGGTCTCTGGAAACTTTGCTTAGCTATGGTGATGAAGTGATCTTTTCAGAGATGTTCAGATTTCTCTATAACCCTTTAGAAGTTGATGTGTTATGTTTGGTAAGTCCTTTAGATAATATATCAAAAATGCTTTCTTTAAGCGTAGTGTGCATATATGTATAAAATATACCCAAATGAAATATACCAAAATACCTTAACTTCTGCCCTCCTCTAAGATAACCAGACAACATCTTAGCTATAAATTTACTTATTTTAATAAACTGCAATATAATACAAAGAGTATATTCTATTGCATCTCTTAATAACAAAATATTACACTCTAGCTTATAGTATTTGTTATCATGTTTCTGCTCTAATATGTGGACTTTCTATGAAAGTGCAATGGGGGGTTCATTTAATGTTCAATTTCAGTATTTAAATACTCTTACATAATTCACCTTTCTTGCTGAGATGTTACACCCTCTGAATCTCATAACTCTACAAAATTGCTTTCCATTACTCTCAAATAAAGTGATGTTAATTTAAGCAGATTTGAAGAGAAGCACTAAATTTCCAAGGGAACACACTCAGGATACTTTGGGAAAGTAAATGAGTTTTTTCTTCTTTGCTGAAGTTTAACAGTATTTTAAGTTTTCTAAGCAAAAAGTTATAAATAAATCTTGCACCTATATAAAATGGAAATGTCTTTGTAATTTATACAAAGTAGCTTTATAGCTTTTGATCAACTTCTCTGTTACATAACAAAATAAGATGTACTCACAATACTCATGTTTGAGTACCATGCTCCAAGTAGCATAGTGAGTTATAAACAATGGCCCCCACACTTCATTCATAGTTTAAAAGTACAAAGTATGGCCAGGCTTGGTGGCTCAGCCTGTAATCCCGCGCCGTTGGGAGGCTGAGGTGAGTGGACTACCTGAGCCCACGGGTTCGAGACCCGCCTGGGCAGCGAGACCTCATCTCTACAATAAATCAAAAAATCAGCCGGGCATGGTAGCGTGCGCCTGTAGTTCCAGCTACTCGGAAGGCTGAGGCAGAAGGATCGCCGGAGCCCAGCAGGTCGAGGCTGCGGTGGCCGGGAGCAGCCGCCGCACTACAGTCTGGGCGACCAAGTGAGACTCCAACTCAAAAAAAAAAAAAAAAAAAAAGGACTAAGTACAATCAGCTACATTGACTGGAAATTCTTAATAAAGAAACCAACAACTTTAAAAAGGACCATTTCCATTTTTAATAGCTCAGAAGAAAAGAGATTACACAACAGACTGATTCAATTTGAATACATTTCATGGTTTAATATGTTGTACAAATGTTAATTTCTTAGTTTTAATCATTCTATTATAAGAATGCAAGATGTTAACACTAGGGCATGCTGGGTAAAGGGTATATGTACTATCTTTACAACTCTTCTGTAAGTTTAAATTTTTTTCAAAACAAAAAGTTAGGAAAAAATATATCTCTAATAAGCATACACTTTTGTATATATTTGGTGTGAAAAATGGCCAATGCATATAGCCAAAGTGAGGTATACTGCTGGACAAAAATAAATCTTATATTAATATTGTTATTTTTATTTTAAAGATGTGGGGTACAATTCAGGATTAGGTATACAAGTGGTCATCGTGCAGGTAAAGTTTGGGCCTCCATTTGGTCTCCACTTTGCCTGGTTTGAGATCAGGTACCCTTATTGATATTGTATTCGCTCCCCCAAAAGGAAATCCTATCAGCTCAGAAATTTATGGAAAATATATCACAATTGATACAGGGTTAATTTTTTATGAGAAATTAAACATTTCTAGGAAGATTAATATTTAGTGCACAGTACCATATTTGTGCATTTTCTAAACAGCATCAAATAGTGCAGGTAACTGGAAATAATTAGAAGAGAAAATATCTAATTTGACTTTGGAGCTAAATAGCTATGTGAGTTCACATCATAAAAATGAAGGAATTGGATCAAATAATCTTAAATATCCCTTTCATTTCCAAAATTATTCATATGAGTTTGGGTGATTTTTTCATAATCCAATTACTAAAATCAACCCAGAAGGCTAAACTGTTGAATTGGACAGAAACACTAGTTCAAACAAGCTTAAGAAGAAAAAAAAAAGTATTGATTCACTTAACAGAGAAGACCAGAAGTGATACTGGCTCCATACAGGATTGAATTCAGAGGCCCAATGATGTCATCAGAGCTTGATTTCTCTCCAGCTCTTGGCTCTGTTTTCCACCGAGTTGGCTTCTTTCTCTGGCTTCACATCATGGCCCCTGACAGCTCCAGGATCATAATCTCCCATGATTATCTCCAACTGGACTATCTTGGCTGCCACATATAACCCTGAATCACCGTGGCCAAGGAGATAGACTCTAACCTGATTGGCCAGGACTGAGTGAATTGTGGCTTGCACCCCCACAGTAAACTTTCTGCTATTTTCAGCTGAGTGCATTTTAACTAATATAGATTTTGACACCAGGAAATAAGGCACCACAGAAAACAGACTGGTTTAATTAGAAGACAAACCATACAAAACAGAGAAGACCCTATTATTTCCATTACTATTCCTTTCTGGTAAATTGGCAATCTTTTTATTCCATATTGATTTTGTCAGTTAAACTGTGGTCTTTTTTATGTTGAAGCTTCATCAATATATCTACCAAGGCTATAGCAATAAGAAACTTGGTAAGAAGCACGTTCAGAGTATTTTTAATATTTCTTGAGGCTATTAATGAAGTCTTATAAGAAAGAGACAAACAGGCTGAATGTGGCCCACTGTAAGCACAGAAGGAAGAAAACATAACTTCATTAAGAGAGGCCCCTTTTGTAATACACAATTATGTCATTTTATAAGCTAAAAAATGAATTATCTACCTTAATAGATACTAAGGCTGGTATAAGTTGGAAGATAGGTAGTTTGGAAGAATATAAGATTGAGGCACAATAAAATCATGAGACACAAACAACACCTATTAAATATTCTCTACCTGAGTAAAGATATAATATATTGATGTCCACCAACTCAAGGTTATGGCTTCAAATATCTTCCAGGGACAAGTCAGTATAGATAGACACCATTAAACTAAAATTCTATTAAACAGAGTCTTATTGCTTAGGAGACCAAAGTCAAAGTCCTAAATTCAGAGATCATGACCACACTAATATCTCCTGGTGTGTTTACTATGCAATGAAAATTACAATTATATGTAGACAAAAAGTCTACTAAAACTTGAGGAAATGAGAAATTAAAGAAATTCTAAGCTTGATCATTAATAGCTATAATGTAAGCCCTATATCTTCTTAGACACATACTTACAGAGAGTGATCTACTAAATCTGTGTAGCCCCAGAAAGGGCATTCCATCTCAGTCTATCCCATATGAAAAACAATGACTAGGAATAATCTCCCCATGGAACAGGACATGCACGGAGTGATAGAAGAGGATTGACAAGTGAGTTTACTCCAGAGACGAGAATTGGATTCTGCTATACGTAACACAAGAAGTCACTTCTCTGCCAGGTCAGAAAGTCCTCATTATTTACAGCCAGTATGCTATATGGTATATATAGGTATATACTATGTACCAGTGACCCATGTATGCTACTCCCCTTTTCCAATTAGAATGCTCACTATACCTATTCTGTTCTTTTTCCACTATTTTATATTAAATATGTTGAAAAGAGATAACAGTGCTTTAGCCTTAATACAATGAGAAGTTACATCTAGATAAGAGGAACAACAACTCAACCATAGACCTGGAAAAATAACAGTGAAGACTTTGAGCTGTCTCATTTTGGGGAGGAGTGAATGTTTTTTTTTTGCTACTGTGAGCATTTGAAAAGTGTCTATTTATTTGGGAAGGAGCTAAGTTTGGACACTGAGTAGTTAAAGGAATAAACTCTATTTACTATTTTGTTAAATCCTCAACTTCCAACCCAAGATTTTCCTGTCATATAGTAACATTAAAGAATAAGTATTGACTTCCACTTTGGAAACAGTTACTGAATTGCCCTAATCAGTAAGGATAGTTTCTTCTTCCTTGATGGTGATTAGTTCAAAACCCAGGAACAAGCCAATGAGCATATTCCTCCTATACCAGTGATTTATTTAGGGATGAGAGTACACCCTAAATTGTCCACATCAGAATGAAGATAAGTATTTATATTTAATGTTTGGTGGGAAAATACTTTCTGTATCATACAACAGTCAATGGGAAGAAGTCAACACAGAATATGACTGAGCAGAAATTAGGAAAGCACATTAGTCCCTAATAACTTAGATGAGTCCCTGGAACAACTAATCTTGGGAGTCTGTGCTTCCTCGGGACTATCAGTTATGTAAGATTTAAAATGTTATTTTATTATTTAATTTCTTGTAGAGATTGTCTCACTATGTTGCCCAGCCTAGACACACATTTTAAAATGCTATTTAAAGTCAGGTTTTCTCTTACTTGCAGCCAAAAACACCCTGACTGATAAGCTCTTTATATGCTAATGACACCCTGTATCAGTCAGAAATTGCAGTCAGCTGCAAGAAACTGAAATCTGAAATAACGGTGGCTTAAACACATGAAGGATTTGGCTTTTCTCCAGAAATATAGTATTTGGAAGTAGATAGTCCAGAGTTGATACATTGACTGTATTCCCAGGTTCCTCTATCATTTTGTTCATCTTTCTTTAGCATGTGATGTTTTCCTTATTATCAGAAATTAGCTGCATCAATATTTTAATCAAAAAAAAGAGAAAAACCAAATAGCAAAATTTCAGTGAATCTTCTCTTTTTTAAGTTTTAGTTGTCTCAGAAATATCTTGCAGCAATTACTACATAAATTTTATGGAACAGAATTGTATTATGTGACTATCCAATGTGCAAGGGAAATACAGATTGCATAGCTGTGCCTATTTATACTACCAAAACACTTAGAATGAAAGAATAATATTAGGTAGGCAAACTAGCTATCTCTGCCACTTCCCCACATTTGTGTTTGATCTCTTGACATATATCAAACATACAATTTAAATTCTCCATGTGTGAATTATAAACACCTCAAAATCTATGTGTAAAATAAGGCTAGTGATCTCCATCTGCAATCTGTCTCAATTATTTGTCAACTTGACTGGGTCACAGAATATTCAGACATTTGCTCCAACATTATTCTGGGTGTGTCTGGTAACGAAATTAACTTTTGAATCTGTAGACTAGGTAAAGCAAATTGCCCTCCCTTATGTGAGTTAGCCTCACCCATCAACTAAAGACTTGAAATAACATTTTAGGCTGAGTAAGAGGGAATTCCTTCATATATGTATACACACACACACACACACACACACACACACACAGTACCAAAAATGTGTACACATTTTAAGTGATGTTATCTATGTATTACTTTTCAAAGTTGAATTGAATTACAGTAGCAATGTATAGTATGACGTTTGCTTGAAAGATGGCATTAATCCAATGAATGCTAGCACCACCATGCAATAGGCAGGGCAGTCAAAGAAAATTACAGAAGCACAGTTGTTCAAGGAGCACGAGACCATTTCGAAATGGTATTTGAAATTCAAGAATGCTGTCAAAGTACAACGACAATGGAGACGTGAGTATGCGACAGAACCTCCAACATGCCTAACAATTGTACACATTCTTATAAGTTTGAGACGCTTGCTCCTGTGTGATGTGCATGAGGGAAGATCTGGTAAGCCTCCCCTAAGTCCTGTAGTTTGCCATAATCAGAAGTGTCTGGATGCTGATGGTAACCCCTCTGAACACCTCTTGTAATTGCAGAAGTCAAACATCACTTGTATTCATCTTTTGTTATCAGTATATATCGAGTATTACAATTTTAATACAGTTTTTCCTTTCTTAAAATGTGTATACCTTTTTTAGTACCTTCTTTATATATTTTGGAGGACAGGTCCCTTCTAGTACAGGCTTCCCTTGCTAGGTAAGTGTTCTAGGAACCTATTGACATCAGCGTACCAACTAGTATTGTTGCGAGAGGCCACGTAAGTTTCAGTGAATTGTTTTGGGAGATTCTTTTAGTGCATTTGCCCATTTCCTGATGGGTGATTTATAAGCACACCTGCTCACAGCATGCTGAGTGTTCAGCAGGTTTTGACCAAAAATGCATAACCCCAGTGTCTCACCCTCCCTGCTCACCTGATCTCACCCTGAGCAACTATTTTTTTTTGTTTCCTCAGATTAAAAAAAAGTCCTCAAAGGGAAACGTTTTGCTGATGTGGAAGAGGTGAAACAAAAAACGGCATCAAAATTCTCATGTTCAAAAACTGTTTTGAGCTGTGGAAAAAGCATCTTGATATGTATATTACATCAAATGAAAAATATTTAGTAGGTAACTGAAGTTTAAACATATGAGAAGAAATATACAATCTCTAACAAATAAATTATGAGTTTTGGGGGTCTCTCCTTATATATAACATATATATGTGTATATATATATATATGTATACATTGTTGACTGGGGTGTGTGTGTGTGTGTGTGTGTGTGTGTGTGTGTGTGTGTGTGTGTGTGTGTGTGTGTAGCTGTCAGGATAACTTCAGTCCACATCTACAATGCATAACAGCATTCAAAAGTTCCAGGGGCTCATTTGGAAGGGACAGTATATGCCAAACTTTCTTGTGTTTTCTTGATATCCAGACTTTGTCTGAGTCCTAAGAAGCAGACAATAGTTTGAACAAATGTCCTGGGGGTTGTGTGTTTCATTTCTCTGGAGAAACTATTGGTTCTTTCTGGAGAATTCTCACTAATATACCCTCCCCAAGCCATCCCCATCTTAGTAATTAATACAACCACTCAGCCATTGGGTACCATTTACCCAAGTGTACCTGCAGAAACCTAGTGATTATTCTTCGTTCAACTTTTATTCACCCCTTTCCATGCATTGAATTTATTACATTGAGTCAGTGTTTCCTTCCAGGATATTTCAAATCAATAAATTTCTCTCCATATCCAATACCACCACCTTAGCTATCACCATTGTCTCATATAGATTCCAGAAATGTCTTCTGATTCCACTACATTTCACTATGATTACAAGATTTTTTAGGGTAATCTTATAAAGCTTTCAATCAGATGACACTTTCCTGATCAAAATCTTTCAATGGTTTATCATTGTATTTTATTCTACCATGGGTTACATAATTTTATAAAGTGGTTTCTCTATATCTCTCCAACCTCATCTCATCTCGTCCTTGCTCACTGCATTTCAGCCGCACCAGTTTTCTTTTTATTTGTCCAACATAGCAAGCCCTTTGTATTATCTGAATGTCTATCTCTACCTTTTTCATATGGTTGGTTTATTCTTATCATTTAGATATCCTCTGATTGGCTTTTCCCATCCTTTCCCGTCAATTTTTCATCATTTAATTATATAGTCCTTCACAGCGGTTAATCACCATCTATAATCCCAATCTGTAATTATGTCTCATTCATTGTTGTCTTATTCCCTAAATACAATATGTGCTCCACTAGGACAAGTAATTAATCTTTTGAGTAAGTTGATTTGTCTAGGTCCTAGGACAATGTCAGCACTTAATCAAAGCTCAAAAAATTTACTGAGCACATTTATTTATTCATTCATTCAACAAATATTTATTAAGGTCTTGCAAGGAACTGTTCCAGGTACTAGGGCTACAACAGTGAATAAAAGAGTCAGTCACTGATTTTATGGAGTTTACCCTCTAGGAAAGAAGACAGAGATTAAACAAATAAATAGCATGTCAGAAAGAAAAGCTTTTTCAATGAAAAGAGCCCTCTGGACATTTTATCAGACTCTTTTCTCTTTCTCAGGGCTTAGAAAAAGTCTGAATGCCAACAAAACACTAGGAAGTTTGGCACATACTGTCTCTTCCAAATGAGGCTTGGAGCTTTTGACTGCTGTCATGCATCGTGGGCCATGAACTGTAGTGTCAGTTATCCTGACATCTATATAAGAGGCTACCATTGTCCATTGATCACTGGTGCTAAACACTTGTTGACTGAGATAATGGTCAGACAAATATACAATAGTCAAACTATGAAGATTCACAATCTTGATTATGCCAAGGCCAAAAAACCAACAAGGTGAAATATGATGTACCAATTTTAAATGCCAAAATGCTGGATGAAAAGTAAGCTGGAGTTGTTTTGAAAAGAGAAAAATGGAATAAATGGGATACCAGATTAGATTACTACCTGTCAGCCAAGCTGGCTGCCAGCTGTGGAAACACTGAGGACAAATGGCATGCCATTTCAAACCATCCCACAAGTTCCTTGCCAAGGCTGCCTGTGCACACACAGCTGGGCCTGCCTTGGCAGAGTGGTTGATGTTCTCTCTTCATTTATTAGTAATAGCTTCATTTTTGTTGATATCAAGTACCAAATAATTCTAACATTTTTCATAACTGATGAAATTATCTGCTGAATTCAGACTGTGGGGGTTATTTTGCCAATAATTTCTTGCTCAGATTTATGATACTACATTTTCCTTTTTTTGTTGGGTTTTTTTTTGTTTGTTTTTTTTTTTTGAGTTGGAATCTCACTCTTGTCGCCCAGGCTGGAGTGCAGTGGCATGCTTATGACCTGCTGAGCTTAGGCGATTCTTCTGTCTCAGCCTTCCAAGTAGCTGGAACTGCAGACGCACGCCACCATGCCTGGCTAGTTTTTGTGATTTATTGTAGAGATGATGTCTCACCAAGTTGTCCAGGCTGGTCTCGAACCCCCAGGGTCAGGCAATCCTCTCGTCTCGGCCTCCCAAATTGCTGGGATTACAGGCTGAGCTACTGAGTCCGACCAATACTACCTATTTTCCATGTAACTATATGTTTACAAGCTCTGATGATGTCTTTGAGTCATGCATTTCAACTTCAGTGTGTTACATGCTTTAAGAGGTTCTATAATAGCACAGTGGGTGGAAGTCAAATGTACATGGAGGAGAATCTCAGCAAATGTTATAAGTAAACAGTAACAATAACTATGATTTTTTTTTTAACTGATATTGACTAAACTGGGTACCTTTCTAATCACATTATGCATCATTTTACTGGGTCCTCACAGCTGAAAATTCTGAAAATAATTGTACCTATTACAAAATAGGGAATACAAAAATAGGGAATAGGCAAGGAGGAGACACAGATATCTGAAGCATGTATCTATTGTTTTGGAGGAGCCAGGAAAACAAAGTAGGGATTTAGGGAAGAAAATGATCAGGGTAACAAATAACAGATTAATCACTTTGGTCTTATTAAGTAAATTTTGCCAGTATAGGGATCAAATTGACCATTAAGTAAAAGAATAGTCATTTTCTCTAAGAAATCATGAAAAGTGATTTGCTGTGCCTAGTAACCAGCACTTGTTACTTCGCATCAACATATATAAGGGTAGATTATTTCATCATCACTGCAATGCTTCTCAGAACCTAGTCAGGAATCCACTGACAAGCCAATCCCCACAGAAACTGTACATATTCCCACTGGATCTATGGGACTTTAGGAAGCTGAGAATACCTCCTATCTTTTTTTTTCTATCCCCAATACTTTATATGAACCTGACACACAGAAAGCCATTGCTGAATGATTGTTGCGTGAACAAACTCCCAATTTCATTAGCTCCCACAAATAAAAGTGGGTGTATATTTAACAAGACTACAGACCCTATAATTGGGGCAGAATGGCAAATACATTTTTTCTCATAAACCAACACCAAAGGAAAGTGACTGCCTATACTATTGTATTGAGGAGAGTTTTATACACTGCATCAGGCCTTAGTATAGAAAAAATCCTTTAACAAGTTTAATTATTAATGTCTTCCAAGTGCTTAGAAGCATATGTCATGTAACTGAACATCTATTACGATCTTTCCAGATTGGAATAACTGAAACAAGGAATAGAATATATGTTTTTTAATCAACTATGGTTTTTCAAAAATATAAACTATTAAAATTATCAAGTATCCAAGTATCACAATCCTCTTTAACATTTATTCTAAGAACTGAAACATGGAATAATAATTTTAAGAATGCAAACACAAATGCATTTAGGTGCCTTTCTTCATTAAAATCAATCTAATTCAGCTACATCAGACAATTCCAGATTGATGAAAAACATGAAAACCTGAACCATCATTTTCATTTTTATTTTATTTTATTTATTTATGTTTGAGTTGGAGTCTCACTCTTATAGCCCAGGCTGGAGTGCAGTGGCAAGCTCACGGCCACCACAGTCTCAACCTGCTGGGCTTGGGCGATCCTTCTGCCTCAGCCTTCCAAGCAGCTGGAACAACAGACACACACACCGCGTCCAGCTAGTTTTTTTGTGTGATTTATTGTAGAGATGAGATCTCACCAATTTTCCCAGGCTGGTCTCGAGCTCCCGGGCTCAGGCAAGCCTCTCGCTTCGGCTTCCCAAAGTGCTGGGATTATAGGCTGAACCACCATGTCCGGCCTATTTTTATATTCAATTTTTTTAAAACAAAAATCTTAGGTATATATATTTTCATTTCATCCCATAAGTCTAAAGTCTACATCAAATATGGAGCCTGCTTTAAGTCCCTGTCATCTGCATTCACTAGGAGATAGAGATGCTTCACTGTAGCTGTGCAAATATTTTTACTAAAATCAGGAAAAAATGACCCTGTGTAACATTTTACTGTTATACTGGAATGAGGGCAACTGTGTTCAATAAAATTATTTTGTCTTTATTTTTCCTTCTAAAAAGCTTAAAATGCACTTTCAACTTACTACTTAACTTCAATTCATTCTACTATCTACAGAAGTTTACTTATGGTGTACACGTGCTAGGCTGTGGATACAAGTAGAAGATGTTCCTTATCCTTAGGAATCTTAGTCTACTAGCCTACTTCCACAAATAAATCATAAGGAAAAATATACACACACACATACACATTTTTAAAGCTTCTGTTCCTTAAGAACCTTAAATATAAATACATGTATAAGTATAATCTTTATGTTAGTGGAGAAATTAAGTAAATCTACATAATCTAGACTCATTATATTTTTCCATTTCATTTGATTTTTCTGTAACAATCTTTTTTAAATATAGCATTAAAATCAGTTTCTAATCTTTGAAGACACTATAACCAACAGTATTTTATAAATTGAAATTATGTTTTCTTTCTTTCTTCCTTGTCTCAGAATTACTGCACGGACATATTAGAATTTAGAGTAAACATCTTTATTTTAGCACCATCTATTTTAAAATAATAAATACCACTTCACATATAAGGGCTTAATAATACATTTTCATTTCTTCATCTACTGCCTTTTTTGCTCTTTTATTTCTATATATGTGTATAAACTCCAAAATCAATTTTTATTATTTTTGCTTGAGATAGTCAACTATTTTTTTAAAGATCTTAGAAATAATAAAATGCGTTTTATATTTAGCCATATGATTATCATTTTCCTGTGACTTTTATTTCTTTATGTAGATTCAGATTTTCATCTGGTATCATTTTCCTTCTGTCTGAAGGATTGTCTTAAACATTTTCTGCAATGCTGGTCTGTTTATTATGAATTATACCAGATAGTATATATCTGAAAAAGTCTTGCTTTTGAAAGATATTTTCCTCGTGAATAAAATTTTACATATTTTTGTTTTTAGTATTTTTAATATTTAAAAATATTAATTTGCTTTCTTCCAATATGCATTGTTTCTAAGAAGTCTGCTATCATTCTTAAATTTGTCACTTTATATGTGATGTGTCTCTTCTCTCCATCTACTTTCAAGAATTTCTTTTTATCCCTGTGTTAAGTAATTTATTACGGTGTGCTGGTATCGTTTTCTTCATGTTTTTAGTACTTGGTATTAGTTAAGCTTCTTGGATCTATGAGCTAATAGCTTTCATTAAATATAGAAAATTTTGCTCATTATTTCTTCAAAACACTTTTTAGTATATTCTCATTCCCCTCTCATTCTGAAACTGCAATTAAACATTTATTATGCCACTTGTAGCTGTCTCACAATCCACCAATATTCTGTTCCTTTTTTTCAGTCTCTTTTGTCTTTTCTCTGTGTTTCAGTTTGAAAGTTCCAATCACCAAGTCTTCAAGCTTTCTAGTCTTTTCTTTTGCAATGTCTAATTTTCTGTTTATCCTTTCAGCATACTTTGCATCTTAGACATGCAATTTTCATCTCTAGAAATGTATTTAGAACTTCTTAACATCTTCCAGCTCTCCCTTTACCACGCTCATGCTTTCCTCTACCTACTTGGGTATGTGGAGTCTATTTAATATTGTTTTAATGTCTTGTCTGCTATTTTTAAAATCTGTGTCAGTTCTGAGTTGGTTTCTTTTCATTCATTTTTCTCCTGACTATGGATATTTTCCTGGTTCTTTGCATGCTAAATAATTTTTATTAGATACCAAACACTAAATTTTATCTTGTTGAGTCTTTTTTTCTTTTTGTATTTAAATGCTTTTGAGTTTTATTCTGGGATGCAGTGTGATACTGTCTAGACTTGCTTTTAAGCTTTGTTAAGCAGAGTGAGAGCAGTAGTCTAGGTCTAATTTGCTGTGCAGCACTAAGGTACTATCTTTCTGAGTGTGCTTCTCAATGCCCTGAATATTACAAGGTCTCATCACTCTGGCTGTGGGGAACATAAAATATTCACAGTCTTGTGTGAGCTCCAGAAGTCGTTTTTTTTTCTCTGGCTTGTATAGTTTCCTTGCACATATGCCTTGATTAAGCTTGTGTGAAAGCCTGGGAGGAATTCTTTGCAGACCTCTGACACTTTCTCTTGTGCAGTCTAATTCTCTCCGGTACTCTTTCCTGTGAACTCCAGCTGCCTTAGCTCCCCTAAATTTCCAAATTTATCTCTTTAACTCAGGATGACTGCTGGATTCAGCTTGGATTTTCCCTCCCGATGCAATGGCCTGAAAACTTCCTCCATGCAATAAGCTGCAGCAAATGCAAGTCTCCCCTTGTTTGTTTCCCCTTGCTTAGAAATCACTGTCTTATACATGTGCTGCCTGTTGTCCTAAGTCTCAACACTGTTGTTTCATATATTTTGTTTGTTCGGTTTTTTGTTTTTTGGGTTTTTTTAGTTGTTTTAAGGCAGTAGAGTAAATTCAGTCATTGTTACACCATCTTGGATGGAAACAGAAATGTCTTATACTGTCTTTTTAATATATTGCTGGATTTAATTTGCCAATATTTGTTTTTGAGTTACTAATATTTATGAAGGATATTGGTCTGTAATATTTTAGAGGGATCAGGTTTTGGTATCAAGGTTGTCTTGGTCTCAAAAAATGAATAAGAATAAGACATGTCTCCTCTTACTTTATACCCTGAAAAAGTTTGTGTAAAATTAGTATTAATTTTTCCTTAAATGTTCATTAGAATTCACAAGTCAAGTCACTTGAGACTATACTTTTCTTTGGGAAAACTTTAATTTTGAACTTAATTCTATAATAGATACTGTGCTATCCAGATTTTCTAGTTCTTCTTGTCTTGGTTTCAATAAGTTGTGTTTTTTAATCAATTTGTCCATCTCCTTCAGAGTGTCAAATTCATGGCATAATTGTGGATGACATTTTCTTATTATTATTTTAAAGTCCTTAGGATCTGTAATAAACCCTCCTCTGTTCCTAGCAATTTTAATATATTTAAATATTATTTTTTCTACTGATTAAAATCTTTTTTTCCTATATTAGTCTAGCAAGAATATTGCTTATTTTAACAATCTTTCCAAGACCAAATTTTGTCCTTGTGTATTTTCTTGATTGTTTGGTTCTTTTCATTTTTAGTTTAGAAAATATAATTTATTTAGAAAGTAAATTAGAGAGAGAGAGAAAGAGGAGATTCACCTCCCCAAGGTAGTGGAGGGCCAAAACCAAGAAATATGGCCTGGTCATTGCTCAGAGTACATGGCTGCAGCAGAGTCAAGTAAAGCAATGGCCTATTGTTTGTTTTAATTTCATTGATTTATGCTTTTATTTTTATTATTTCCTTTCTTCTACTTATTTTGGGTTTAAATAACTCCACTTTTTCTGGCTTCTGAAGAAGAAAGTTTGTAACATAATTTTAAATCTTTGTCACTATTAAATACATATATGTTATAAAGTTTTACTAATTATGTGTTTGCTACATTCCATAAATTTTGATGTTATATTATTTCCTTCCTTCTACTTGTTTTGAGTTTAAATAACTCCATTTCTTCTAGCTTCTGAAGAAGAAAGTTTGAAATATAATTTTAATATTTGTCACTATTAAATACATTTATGCTATAAAATTTTTACTACTTATGTGTTTGCTACATTCCATAAATTTTGATGTTATGCTTTTATTATCATTCAATCCAAAATACTTTTCAATTTTCCTTGGGGTTTTCTTAATTTTATACATTATTTGGAGTATTATACCTAAATTCCTATTGTTTTTGGATTTTTAAAAATCTTTTTGCTGTTGTTTTCCTGTTTAGTTTAATTTGATGAAAGAAATATCTTATTTTAGATTTCTGAAATGTCAGACTTTCTACGTAGCCTATTTTGGTGGATCTTGCATTTGCATTAGGCATAATGTACATTTTATAGCTATAAGGCATGGGCTTTCATAAATGACATTTTAGGTGCAATTGCCAGGTGATTTTATTGAAATCTGCACCCTCTGGCTGTTTCATCAGTTGTGGATTTACCTTTACTTCTGCCAATTTTTGCTCTTTTTTTTCTTGAACTTAAGTTAACAGGTGCATACATATTTAATTAAGATTGTCTTCTTGATGAACTGACTCTATGAATTGTCCTTTCTCTAGTAAATACTTAATCTTTTATCTACTTTGTCTGATATAAGTCTAGCCACAATGATTTTCTTATGATTACTTCTGCATTTCTTTCTTTTCAAACTTTCAACATATATATACCTTATATTTTAAATGTTTCTCTTTAAACAGATATAGTTAAAGGAGGAGACAGGATACAAACTAGGCAGCTTGGCTTCAGCCCACATACTTTATTTCTAAACTTTTTATCTCTCAGTTTAAACATCTGTAGATTCCAGAATCTAAATCTTCTTTTTATTGTTTCTAATTACACATAATCAAAGTAGCTTGTCTTTTACTGCACTTGGTGATCTTTGATTGTGAAATTATTACCTGATCATCATACTTAGAAGTCCTGTGATGTTGAATACATGCAATGTTCCTTGAAAGAAGATTTGCTTCTGCTTCTCATTTCTTTCTGCTGGTATACAAGAAGCATACTGTCTGGGAACCACTTCAGCCACCATGTTGCTTTGCTGTGGGTATGAGTACAAGTTCAGGTTCACAATTCAGCATAAGCCCCAAAGAGCTACTAGAATGAATTAGTAAGTTTAGCAAGGTTGCAAGATAAAAGCTCAATATGTAAAAATAATTATATTCTTATTTATTAGCAATGAATAATCAGAACTTTAAAAATAATGCTACTTTAAATACATCAAACATATTAGGGATATGTAGGATAAAAGATGTAAAAGACCTGTACCCATAAAACTATAAAACATCACTGAGAGAAATTAAAGACCAAAAATGAAGATACATATATATAATATATATATTATATATATATATTATATATATAATGGGTCAGTATTTTTAAGATGTCAGTTCACTATCAGATTTCAAGCATTATTATGAAGAAATAAACAGATCAATGGAATGAAATAGAGTTGCGAAATAAACCAACACTTAAATGCAGAATTGATTTTTAACAAAAGGGCAAAATCAGTTGAATGGAAAAAAGCTGGTTCTTTCAATAAATAGTGCTGAAACAATAGGATCTCCAAATGCAAAAAAAAAAAAAAAAAAAGAAAGAAAGAAAAAGAAAAAAGAAAAGTCAAATATCTTGCACCAATACAAAAAAAACAACTTCAAAATGGATCCACAATCTAAATTTAAAACCTAAGACTAGCAAACTTCTATAAGAAAGCATAATGAAAAACATTTGTGACCTTTTGTTAAAATTTCTTAGATGCAATAGTAATAGCAAAATCTGTGAATGAATACATTGATAAACTGTGCTTTATCAAAATTAAAATCATTTGCTCTTCAAGAGACACTGTTAAAGAAACTGAAAACAAGCCCCAAACTAAGAGAAGATATTTGCAAATCATATATTTTTTGAAAACTTATATCTAGAGTATGTAAACAACACTCAAATTTCATTAATAAGAAAACAATCAATTCATTTTTTAAGTGGCAAGATATTTGAAGATACCTTACTAAAAATAACAAATGGATGGCAAAAATTACATGAAAAGATGTTCAACATTTTTAATACATGGAAAGAAAAACACAACTAGCTACTACAATAAATCTACCAGAATGTCTAAAATTAAAGATCGACCATGCCAAGTGTTGGTGAGGATATGGAGAAATTAAAACTCTCATATATTGATGATGGGAATGGAAAATTATACAAACACTTTTGAAAACAATTTGCCATTTTCTTAAAAAGTTAAACATTAGATATGACACTCAAAGCACAAGCAACCAAAGAAAAATAGATAAATCGGATTTCATCAAAATTAAAAAGTATTGTGTTTCAAAACACAATCAAGAAAGTGAAAAGACCATCCACAGAATGGAAGAAAATATTTGAAAATCACATATCTGATAAGGACATAGTATCCAGGATATACAAAGAAATCTGCCAATTCATCAATAAAAAGACAAATAGCCCAATTTAAAAATGAACAAAGAGCCTAGGCATGGTGGCATCCCAGCACTTTGGGAGGCATTCCAGCACTTTGGGTGGTTTCCCAGCTCTTTGGGTGGCATCCCAGCACTTTGGGAGGCCACAGTGAGAGGATCAATTCAGGATAGGAGTTTGAGACCAGCTTGGGCAACACAGTGAAATCTCATCTCTACAAAAACAAAATAAAATCTAAAAAATTAACCAAGTGTGGTAGTATGTGCCTGTAGTCACAGCCACTTGGGAGGCTGTGGAGGGATGATTGCTTAGTCCAGGAATTTGAAACCATAATGAGCTGTGATTACACCAGTGCATTCTGGGCAACAGATTGAAACCCCAACTCAAAAAAAAGGACAAAGAATTTGAACAGCCATTTCTTCAAAGAAGATACACAAATGGCCAATAAACACATAAAAAGATGCTCAATATCATTAGTCATTAGGGAAATGCAAATCAAAACCACAATGTTGCTATTTCAAACCAACTTGGACAGCTGTAATAAAAAACAGATAATAAGTCTTGGTGAGAATGTGGAGAAACTGAAATGCCCAAACACACACTGCTGGTCATAATGTAAAATGATGCAGCCACTTTTGTAAAATAGTCTAGCAGCTCTCAAAAGATGAAAATATATGAACAAAAAATTACCACACGTTTTAGTCATTCTGTGCAGATATATCAGAATACCTGAGACTGAGTAACTTGCAAAGAAAAAAAGTTTATTTGGCTTACAGTCAAGGATCCAAGATCCAGGAAAATCCAGGATCAGGTAAAAAAAAAATCCAGGATCCAGGAAAATCCAGGATCAGGTAGCTACATCTAGTGAAGGCCTCAGGCTGCTTCCACCTATGGCAGAAAGTGGAAGGGAAGCCAGCATGTGCAAGAGATCACATGGCAAGAGAGGAAGCAAGAGAGCAAAACCAAGAAAGACAGACTCTTTTAACAACCTGCTCTCTTGAAAGCTAATCTATTCCCATGAGAGTGAGAACTCACTCATTATAAGCCATTCATAAGAATCTTCCTCCATGACAACCATCTCTCACTAGGCCCCACCTGCCAGCACAACCACATTAGGGATCCAATTTCAACATGAGTCTTGATGGGGACAAACAAACCATATCCAAACCATAGTACCATATGATCCCACAATTCTACTCCTGTGTATCCACCCATGAGAATTGAAAACATATATTCACACAAAAACTTGTGCATGAATATTCATAGTAACATTATCTCTGATAACTATAAAGTGAATACAACCCAAATTTCCATCAACTGATGAATAGATAAAATATGGTGTATTCTTACAATGAAGTATTTTATTCAGTCATAAAAGGAATGAGATATAAATACATACTACAATATGAATAAACCTTAAAAATATTATGCTAAGTGAAAGAAGTCAGACACAAAAGTCACTTATTACATGATTTTATTTATATTATCTGTCCAAAATAGGCAACATTCTGTTCATAGAGACAGAAAATAGATTATTGTGTACATTGGCTAGTGGGAGGGGGAAATTGAGAAGTGACTGCTAATAGGTACAGGGGTTTTGGGGGGAGAGGAGAATGATAAAAATATTCTGGAATTAGTGGCAATGGTTGCACAACCTTGTGAACATACTAAAAAGTACTGAATGATAAACTTTTGAGGAAGAATCTTATGGCATATGAATTGTATCTTAATAAAAAGAATTAATCACACACCATTTAGTTCAGTCATTCCATTCCCAGATATTTACCCAAAAGAAATGATGACATAAGTTTACACAAAGTCATGTACACAAACGCTTTACCTTGTGTACATGACTTTGCAATTGTAAAAAACTGAAAATAATCCAAATGTCCATCAACTAGAGAAAAAAATCATCACATTGTGATATGTACATACAGTAGAATACTACTCACCAATATGACATTATAAATGACTGGTGTCATGAGCCTTCTGGATAAATCTCAAAATAAATATGCATCATAAAAGGAGCCAGACAAAAAAGAGTACATATTGCATGATTCCACTTGTACACAATTCTAGGAAATGTCATCTCATGTGTAGTGACAGTCAGAAAGTAGCTCAAGGGTGACCTATGAAAGAGGATTTCAAAGGGCATGAAGAAATTTCGGAAAGTGACAAATATGTTCTTTATCTTGATTGTAAGTGGTTTTATAGGCATAATCATATGAGAGGGACCAAAAAAAGGGAATTATTTTTTGGAGGGCAGATTCCTTGTAGTACAGGCTTCCCCTGCAGGTAAGTGTTCTAGGAACCCATCAGCATCAGTGTACCAGCTAGCATTGTTGTAACAGGCTGTGTTCAGCTTCAGTGAATTTTTTTTATGGAGAGTCTTTCAAATGGATTAGCCCATTTCATGATGAGTGATTTTTGAGCATACCTGCCTACACCACACTGAGTATCCAGCAGCTTTTGACCAAAAATGGCCTGACCCCGAAGCTCCACCCTCCCTATACACGGGGATCTCACCCCAAGTGAATTTTTGTTTGTTTGTTTTCTGAATGAAAAAAATCCTCCAAAGGCAAAGTTAGCTGATGTGGAAGAGGTGAAACAGAAAATGACAGAAGCACTAAAAGGCATCAAAATTAACAAGTTAAAAAAACATATTGCATGATATGAAGTTGAGCAGTGGAAAAAGCATCTCAATAGGTGTATTGCACCAAACAGATAATACTTTGAAGGTAGCTAACATTTAAACATGGACGAATAAATACACAATTTTTACAAATAAATGTTTTGGGTCCCTCTCACATATGAAAACATATCAAATTGTGCACTTAAAATATGTGCCATGTATTTGTGTGCCAATTATGTTGTTTTACACTATCAGTAAAACTGTTTTTTAAAAAATAAGAAAACTCTGCCCCAAAACGTCTTCTGTTCTGTGTTCTTTCCATTTCCCTTTGGTTTGGGGGAACTCAAGATAAAAGACGTACTCCCGTTCAAATGGGGGTGGTACCTAGTAATTTTCCAAGGGATATAGTCAGAAACGCGGAAGGTACAGCAACTCAGTATCAAATTTCATCCTGCAAAGATGCGCAAAGAGACTGGTGGCATGGAGTAACGGTACTGATGCTAATCTGAAATTGTTCACAGATGCTTTGCTGGGATTGTCTGGGTAATGTGCTTTGCCTCCTGCTTCCTTTGGGTTATAGAAATGTGGCTTCATTGATTCTCATCATCCTCTGGGCTCCCAATTCATCCCAAACCCAGAAAACCACATGAATCTTAATGAAGATTCCTTCGCAAGATATATGGAAAGTTAAAATTTAAGACTCATAAAATCATCATCTTCTAATGTTATCACTCTATATAGCTCCCTTGATTGCCACTGAATGTGTAAAAAGAAAATCAAGAGATCTACATCGCGTGCCAATTTGCAATGTGTTTCCAAAATGGCATGCTGCGTCACTCTGACACCTACAAGAAAGAGTAGAGAAATGAGCCACAGAGGGGTTTGCACAGCTTTAGGTTTGCTGAGTCACCGACTGTTGAGTAGCAAGTGTTCTGGGTCCTGCCTGTACACACTACAGGGATTAGGAGCATGTTTCATTTGGAGACATTTTACAATAACAAAGTACGTGTGTTTAAAGCCTGCTCAGTACTAGTCTGCTTTCTTCCTATGCAGTACAGCTTAACTAACCCGAGAGTCGATGCTTGGAGCCTGGAGGAGCACGGGAGTTGCCTAAAAATGCTGAAATAGGAAAAGACTTTTCCTAAGGAGCTGAAAAAAGAATGATGGCCCTGCCTCACTCCCCTCAACAAAGGAAAGCTCATCCAAAGGTTACTTTTCTTCTGATTAAGAGTCTACTCAATCAAAATTTTTAAGTGACTGATTGAAGGATAATGTAGCAGATTTTATTCAACCTCAAATACCTCAAGGGAAATACAGCTTTCTTTTATTACTTTTACTGCATGTGCACATTTTCCGTTAGAAATAAAAATTAAACCTTTGAACAATTACTTCCAAAAGCATTTTCTCTTCACACTAATAACGGTTTTCATGAAACATCTGTAGCAAATTAAAATGTTCCTTTCAAAAAATTTCAGTTATCAAGAAACTGATGTAAAATATGAATATATATAAGGATAACTAAGACTCTGTTGCTAACCATCCATCTTCTAAGTAGCAGGGAGTACTCACCTGACCTTTCTATTTCTTTACCTTTTAGGTAATTACTGTTGTCAAAAACATTCAAGCATATATAAAGGGATAGGGGCTATGAAAAATCTCAAAAAGAAATGTATTCTTTCTATTTTCTATACTCTCATCACTCTTACAGTGATACAGATAATCAGAAATTAAAATATATTTGTTGGAACTCATAACTTTCCATTTTTTGTTGAGCTGAATTTATTTTTATAGGCTTTCAGATATAAAACAGGTAGGAATGATAAAAGAACTGAAAGACTGGGAGGTGCGGTCAGAGCAGCGATAATAATGACATCACTATTCCTCAGGCAATGATGCCACTGAATACACCTCCTCAAATTCAATCAGTTGGCTTTTTTTTTTTTTTTTTTTTTTTTTTTT
>NW_007258922.1:685603-693324 GCF_000164805.1 Carlito syrichta | reverse complement strand
CACGCCCAGCTGATTTTTTGATTTATTGTAGAGATGAGGTCTCACCAAGTTGCCTAGGTGAGTCTCGAACCCGCGGGCTCAGGCAATCCACTCACCTCAGCCTCCCAAAGCACAGCATTACAGGCTGAGCCACCGAGCCCGGCTCAGGTGGCATTTTTAACAGATGCTAAAGTTGGAAGTTCAGCAAGATCAGGCTATTTGCTCACAGCCCTACTATCAGTAGATGACAGAGTTATGAACCAAAGTCAAGTCTTTGTGAGAAAAGCACATGCTCTTGAATAAGTGAGAAAAAAATAAAGAATATTGAATTGAAACATTCTTACACATGAAATCATAATGTAGATATACACTTGATTTACCTAAGTGATGTAAACTTTTAAATAACCACACTTCTTTGAGGAATATATTTAGGCCCCAATTGCATCTAAGTTCTACCAAACAATTAGATTTTTTTGTGGGGTTTTTTTTGCACATTGTTAAAACTGTTGCACATTGTTAAAACTGTTTTGTGGGGTTTTTTTTTGCACATTGTTAAAACTGTGTTTGTTGCTTTCCTCACCATTCTGTGTAGTGTACCATCGTGGATATGAAACGACACTTGGAATATTTAGATTATGAGCAGGATTATATGTGGCTCTAATAAGATCTCATCAGGAAAAACTGCTACAACACTTAATTTAATGATATATAAAACGTCTTCAGTGAAATTTCGGAACTCTCAAGTCATTATCTTTTTGGGTGAACTTTCTTATCCACCTACCCACATTTAATTTTATATCCTCACTCCATAATATGTTCATTTATTACACATACTCACTGCACATTTTCCCATTCAATGAAGAATATGATTCTTTATGGTTTGGCTCTTCTTCAAATTGGATTAGTTGAAGGGTGTTTCAAAGTTAATGACTTTAACTCTCTGAAATAAAACCCCTTTACCTTAAAGAAAAAAATCATACCTGCATGCTCATGCACATAGACTAGCAAATTCTTCTATTTTTAGCCCATGTCTTGATATTATTATGAGGAGGAAAAAAGTTAGAAGATAAGAAATATAAAAGCTAAACTTACTATCAAAACACAGAAATAATACCATGAATATTATGGTAACTATAGTCCTGATACTCTTCCAGGTGCTTCGCATGTATTAATTCATTTAATCCTCACAAAATCCAAAAAGATAGTTACAATTATTTTCCCTACTTTATTGAGTAGGAAACAGAAACACAAAGAGATGAAGTAATTTTCCCAAAACTATGTATGTAGTACATATAGAAACCAGATCCAAACTTAAGGAGTCTAGCTCCAGGGTTTTTGTTGTTTCTATAAGTAGAAAAGGTATTAAAGGCAAGAAGATACGAAAATCTGTCTCTATTAATTCTTTGTCCACGCAGTAGATTAGATATCGTCTTTGAAAAATCTACCAAACTCAGATATAAAAGGTGATTACACAAAAATTCACCTGTGAATTATTTGAAGACATTATTTCTAAGAAAGTGTTAATTTAGAGAGGAAAAAAAGAGCTTGATCTCTCAGTCCGTCTGTGTTTTGATCCAACTTAGAAAGATGACGCACAAGTTGAGCATCTATTTGCTCTGGACAGGTTGAATTTTTTCAGAGTAAGTATCATGCACAGACCTTCATTGGAGATCTTCTTGATGTTCTGAACCAAAAACTAAATTGGTCCTCTGTGCTCCAGAAAAGAAACTTTTTATCAGACTTGAGAAAACACCAGACAATAGGACCTTTTCCTATATTTCTTTGACTCAGAATTTCCCTTGCGAAACTATGGCTGCAAAATGTTCCATTCATTCATAATGCTTTGATTGCCTATAATATTTTACTTCATTAAAAGTTCTCCAGTCTGAAAAGATTTATTTCCAGAGAGATTGTATCTTAGTATTCCCATCATAATTCAGTAAATATTTTAAGTATCCACCATACATTAGGCACTATAAATAATAAATAACAAGTATATCACAATAAATCAAACACAACTTCTGTGTTGAGAATTCCAAAATTGTCATGCAGGATAAGGGCAAAAATTAGAATTAAATATTAAATTAATTACCAGATTAATTAACTAATTAGATTAAGTTAAATAGTAGATTAACAAAGTATTCCTGTTAGGTTCTGAGTAAACACTCAACTGTTATCTCTTGACACCAATAAATCAAGAGGGAGGGAACTGGCAGAAATAAGTTTATATCTTAATTTGAATTCAGGGAGCAGAACCTGGCTCCTGGCATTTCTGGAACCAATCTGCTCACCACTTAGGTTTCACAGTCCGTTTTTATAAGTTTAGAGGTGCTGTTACATTGACTATGTGACTGAGAGAGCATCAGGTAGAACTCAAGTTACAGCCATGTTTTGTAACAGTAACGTTTATGGTCTGCATTTCCTAGCACTGGCTACCAAAAGGTAGTTCATGGTGTTACCAGTAACACCAAGCTGAAGAGTTGGATAAACTTGCGATAGAGCACGGAAGCTAACAAAGCCTATTACAAAGTAAAATATTCACTGCAACATATTGTTGATTCGTAGTTATACCACACAAAAAGTTATATAAATAACAAGGTTTATGGTTACACGGGTGCTATATTTTTAAATCTCTGACCACTGATAAAAGGGAGTGAACTGGAATTCATTTCTCTCAGGTGAGTGAGTGCAGTCTGCAAGGGCTTAAGTGTTCTTTGAAGTGCTAATTCTCAGGAATGTAGGTATGTGCAGCCTGCTGGAATGTTAGGCCTTTCTTTAAGGGTTGTGGCATATGGACAGACAATAGTGGCTTTCCGTGTCATTCCAACTAAAAGAATATTTTAGACTTAATTTTCATAGATAAACTAGCTTAACTAGAAAGGAGAAGAAAGAAACTTGGCATCACAGTGTGCTCTATGTCTGCCAAAGTGCTAGTCACTGTACTGGAGTTATTTTATTGATTTCTAACAACCATCAATTAAGTCTTGTTATTGACATCTCAGTTAGACAGTTCTGTAAGTTACCATTGGTGGCTTACTGAATGCAATACCAAAGTCAGAGGTTGGTCTCCTGGTCCCCAGGCCATACAACTTTTAACATTCCATACATTCTGAAGATTCTTTGGAACTGCCAAGTGAGATAATATGCAGCAGTGCTTCAGTATGACACCTAGAAAGACTTAATGCTCCACAAAGAATTAGTGGTGGTGTCAAAAATGGCAGCAGAAGTAGATGAAGCCAGTGGCCAAAAGCCACCACCAGGAATGTGCTGATCAACCATGCCACAACCCACCTCAACTTCCTTTTCTAAACAAATGCTAATAGCAGTACTTGTCTTTGCTTTTTGTATGTGAGATTGCTGGTGAAGTTGCACCTGAACCCTCAGTAACTCCACTTAGCCACTGCCATTTGCCTTTTCCTTATTTGTCCTTTTGCTCATTACCATGTTACTTGCATAAAACAATTCTCATTCCTTCTTTGTTTCCACTTCATCTCCTCCCAATCCACCTGACAACTTCTGTCAGTGACAACTGGGACATTTCTTCAGAGCTTATGCAATGACAAATTGAGAGTTTCACAAGAGCTTGGGACTCAAGAAAAGCTGAGAAGTCTGTTCTTCCATCTAAATGATATTAAAATTCAGTTCCTGAACACAGCTGGATTGCTGTCAGCAATCTGAATACACTTTAACAACACAGGATCCAACTCAAAGTTACTCCTTCAGAAACATACAGAAAATACCATAGACAAGGAAACATAATACAAGGAAATAAAATAATTTAGTCTATTTTTATATCATCTCTTAATATCTTGACTCATGGAAAAAGAAAACAATTCTCATAACAGAGTATCCCTGTTTTACATCTGAACTACTCTCT
Source organism: Carlito syrichta (assembly GCF_000164805.1). NCBI lineage: Eukaryota > Metazoa > Chordata > Mammalia > Primates > Tarsiidae > Carlito > Carlito syrichta. Next base: position 689,468 of record NW_007258922.1, on the reverse strand, counting down.
ACAAAAATAACCCCTTTTCTCTAGGATGGTAAACACAAGATCTTACTACACCTGTGTAATAACTATTGACCTAAAGGAAGAAATTCTTTCTTGCTTTTGCCATCATATTATCTCCAAGGTCTGTATCCAGTCAGATAGACTTATCTAGTCAAAATGCAATCTGGACCTCTGACGACCACTAACTTTTACCTCCTTCTATAGGCAGGGGATTTAGAGCTATGAAGTCAGTATATAAAGCAGCATTCAGACCATGGCAGTTCCTTGCAATCACTCACTTCATTGAATGAAGCCATTTGTGTCAGATTCATATGGCTTAGATTTATTTACAGAGATTGAACCATTAGTATTATTTGATGTTTAAACCTCGTTCTGAGGATGACACATAATTCAAGAATGCTGAATCAGAAGAGTTATCCCTGAGGACTAATTCACAAGAACCAGGATAACATGTACCTGCTTTGTCGATTTCCACTTAAGCAGAGTTAGAGGTTACCTTACCAGATGCTCTAAGCACTAGTAATGAACATGCATTTTTCCCCTGTGAGTATTATAATAAATTCAGAAAAGTTACAGTTCTGACATCTAAAGGGCAGCAATATTGTATCACTGACAATATGCTATTAGTAGTCATTTTCACTTATGACTGTTCTTCAGGCTTAGAGTGAGGTGGCTTATGTTTTGTTTTAATGCATTCTTATAGAATTTTACAGTTTGAGCTGGAGAGCTGCATTTTTTATATAAGCACTGTAATTTCTCACACAAAGTATAACACTAACTTCTTGTGGATTCAGTGCACTTAGGGATCATCATCACATTGGAGCGTTGTATTCCTAACCAATTACTGGACAATACAACAACATTCTCAGTCTTATGGAAGAAAATTGAATCTTCATCCTCTTTATCAAACCCCCAAGGGACTAATCAAATCTACCTCCTGGTCCCCATGTTGTTCCAGTGTTCAACCCCGTCCAGTGTACTTCCTCCCCCCAATATTCCCTTCTTTAAGCACTCTCTTCCCTTCTCCAAATGTTCTCCAAGTTGTCCCTGTAATAAAATAAGCAAGAAAACCTTTCAAAATCACAGTAGATGCCTGAGTACATTCTTATTCAAAGAATTTATAAAGAACATTTTTTAAATTGTCTTAAATGTTACAAGTCAATTAGTAGTTGGCAAAAGAAAACTAACTTCTGACATTTTTTCCAGAGAATAATGAGAAAGAAAGAAGGAAGGAAAGAAAGAGGGTGAAGGGTGCAGGAAGCGACCAGAGGGGCGGCTCCCAGAATGGCGCTGAGCATGGCGTCGACACACCAGACAACAAAGACCCTAAGTCCCGGCTTCTGTGTGCACAGTTCCCCATGCACGCGAATTTCAAACCTGCAAGCCTCCAATTCGTAGCCAGCTTTGTTATGCGTCCAATAGGACTATAACATGGCGTTGGCCCCACCCTGTTCCCATGCAGCTCCTCCTATAGGAACATAGCACAGCCCCTTCCAGCCCCTGTCAGGCTGATAAATACAGCCCTCTCCCCACAACTCTCTCTCTTGGTCTCTCTTTCTCTCTCTCTCTGTCGCTCTCTCCCTCTCTGCAGCTCTCTCCCCGCCTCTCTCCCACTTCCTCTCTCTTACTCTCTCTTTCTCTCTCTTTTTCTTTTTTCCCATTACAGATCCCCTCTGTAACAGTCACTTTAATAAATCTCGTGGTCCTGGCCAGGTGTGGAGTCATTACTGGCGCCAAACTTCTTTCATTGGTGCCGTGACTCAGATCGGGTGTTCCCTCGCCTTTGTGCAAGTGTATTCCCATAGGTGGGATCCCCGACCCGGCGTCAGTGGCCACACTAGCCCTCCCGGACCTTCGCCACCGTTTTGAACGTGTGAACTGCATCCATCAGCAACCATTGGATAGGTGAGTTTCCCAGACACGGAAGCCTGAAACTTGCTCAGGATCCCTGGGGGGAACTGGCGGATGATCGTACGGCAGCCCCTCCGGCCCCAGGGCGAGGGGGAACGCACCCCGCCTTGGCCTTCATGGCCACAGCGGACCCTAAAGGCTTCCTCTTCTCTTTCATCTCTCTGAACCCTTAAAACTCCCACAGCTGCTGGACTGCAGTGGGCCCCAGGGGTCCCACATCTGCTAACCCACAGCAGCCTCCGTAAAATTATCTCTCTCTCTCCCCCATCTAAGGAATCTCACAGCTGTCGGGCTGCAGCAGACCCCGGGGGTCCCACGTCTGCTGGCCCACAGCAGATTCTGAAGGACTTCCATATCTGTTGGGTAACAGGGAGCCTTGGAGGCTCCATGTTTGTTGCCCCACAGTAAGCCCTATTCGACCAGCAGGAATCTCAAACACGCTCCCATCCACCACCCGGTCAAGTGCTTTCCGTCTGGTTCAAAAATTCTTGCACAAGGTGCCTTGACTCCCTCGGTTCTCCAGGAGGACCCTGGTTGTGCCAAACCCCTGTGATGACAGGCTTTGCCACAGCCACATTTCTTGGGCAGCTGACTCTTTGGGGGACGCCCTGTTTAGTCTACCTGTCTCACCATAGGAGGCTCGTCATCCCTGCCGGCCAATTCCCCTCTTGAATGCCTTTTAAACAATCTCACTATCCTTTCTCTGTCCCCTGATATTAAACCCAAACGCCTAATTTATTTCTGCACGCAAGACTGGCCAACATACCCCTTAGACAACCAAAATCAGTGGTCCCCCCCAGGGGTCCCTCAATCCTGATATTATTCAGGACTTATATAATTCCTGTGAGCATTCAAAATGGTGGGTAGAGATTCCCTATGTTCAGTTCTTTTCCCTCCTCCGTGAACATCCCCACCTCTGCCTCAATTGCAATCCCTCTAATCTCTACCCTCCACTCATGCTAGCATCTGCCGCCTCTTCTACAACTTCTCCTTCTCCCCTTGTTTTACACACACTTCAGCCTCCTCTCCAAAACTCCCCTCCCCCCACTGCAGACACTGTAAGTCCCAGCTCTGCTACCCCCTTCTCCATCTCAGATTTTGACCCTGCAGACGAGCCCCCCCCTTACAGGCAGCCTCAATAGCCTCAGGTTCCCCCATCCCCACCCTCTTCTACTCTGGCAGCTCGATCCCTATATCCTCCCCTTCCAATCGTTCCCCAGTGTAGCCCTCCGGTAACCCGAACCAAGGCCGCACCAGTCATCCTAGTAGTTTACTAATATTGATTTAAACTCTATAAAGGGCTATATATTTTATCTCCCAGTCAGCACCGGGTATTAGGCACAAACTCCAAAAATTAAAAAAGGGCCCACAAACCCTCAATTAGAGCTATTAGACACGACCTCTAAAATCTTTAACAACCAAGAGGAGGAAAGAATACAGGACCATCAACATAAGCCGTAAGCACTTCAGCTTTTATCTACCACTTTAGCAGAAAAAGCCACCACTGATAATCTTTCACCCCAGATGGTCAATAGCAGAAGGGGTACACAGCCCCCTTCCCAGGCTTGTTTCCAATGCCATCAAAATGGGCATATGGCCAAAGACTGTCAAGCCCTGCCCACCAGCAAAACTCTGTCCCAAATGCAAACAGCATGGACATTGGGCTCATGATTGCCTTGTTCGCCTAGCTGGAGGAGAGCACATGACCCAGAGGCTTGCTGCAATTAAGGGACATCAGGCATCTTACACAATCTCAAAGGGGGATCTCTTGGGCTTGCTCCAGTCAGATTGACTCACCCCTAACTTGGGAGCCCCCATGTCTTCGGAACAAACTATTAAACCAACCGAGCCTAGGGTGGAAATATCAGTAGCTGGCGGGGTTATATCATATGTTATTAATACGGGGCTACATGCTTAGCTCTACTTAAATTTCCTGGTCCACTCCTTCCTTCACCCC
>NW_007258922.1:655628-685583 GCF_000164805.1 Carlito syrichta | reverse complement strand
GGGGGTATAGGGCATTATATGCAGGCCCCTCACTACGCCATTACTTCCATGTGTTCTGGGAAATAAAATATTTCAACACTCTCTCCTTATTATGCCAACGTGTCCAGCTCCATTATTAAAAGGGGACATTATAACAAAAATTAAGACTCATATTATTCTTTACCCTGAGCCATCACCACTGTGCTTTTTGGGTGCCTTTTGTATAGCTTTAAATTTCCCTAATAGTTCCACGTTGGATCCTATCTAAGCCCTTCCACTGCATATAAACTTATTGCTTTGGTTAAAACTCTAAGGTTAGGAAAAATGTAACGAAAGTTGTTGGTGTAAGGTATGTTTTTAGTAAGAAAGGATAAAGAAAAGATAAATAATTGTATAGGAAAGAATCTTGTATGGTACATTTTTGTTCTATAATAGAATGGCTGGTTAAAGAAAGTATAGAACAAAAATAGAATGTTTAAGCATGTCAAAAAATGGTATGAGCATGTCGGAAAATGGTATAAGTATGTTGAACATGGTAGGTGAAAGTTTGTGAAAAGAAGTAAAAGAAATTCTGTAAACACTCGAGGCTACAAAAAAGATTTAGTTAGCCCTCCCTCCCCCACTGTCTTTGTTATAAAAAAACGAGGTTTCCTTTTCAAAATCATTGGACTATCATTTTGGCTAAATAAGTAACTTTTACAATAACTACTGTGATTTTGTGTTATAACATACTTTTGAAAACTTTGGTACTTAAACTCTTCAAGTTCTTAATTCAATCTCTAGGGTGAGATAAGCAGCATGCTCCAAAAACCACACCTACCCCACTCACTTCTAAATTGCCTAAAGGCCAGGTAAATTAATTTCACTAACAACATTGCCAAATTGCTAACAAACTTTAAAATCTCCTTCCAGGCACAAGGATCACTATCCAACATAGGATGAGTGACAAAATAACCTGGACTTCACTCTCTAGCACATCAATTGTTATATAAGTATATCAGCACTTAACTTTTCTTTTAGATATGCTCTCTTCCAGGTTTTCTATCTACCTCCACAGCCTGCTCCAGGACAGCTGGTTACTCCCATCCTTGTTTTCATTAGAAGACTGGCCAGAAAAAGTCACTGTTCTACACTTACAAGGAACCTTCATGGAACTCTCACCTGTGGAAATCTACACCTTCAGCGCCTACCTTTGGGACCTGCTCTGGCTGGTTCTGCACCCTTCCACCACCTTATCCCCACAATGCCCCGGACCTGCAGGAAGTAGCCAGAAAGAGTAACAACGCCCCTCCCCATAAAAAACAGAAAAGGTGGGAATGAAGGGTGCAGAAAGCAACCAGAGGGGCAGCTCCCAGAATGGCACTGAGCATGGCACCGACACACCAGACAACAAAGACCCTAGGTCCCGGCTTCTGTGTGTGCAGTTCCCCGCGTGCACGAATTTCAAACCTGCAAGCCTCCAATCCGTAGCCAGCTTTGTTATGCGTCCAATAGGACTATAACTCGGCATTGGCCCCACCCTGCTCCCATGCAGCTCCTCCAATAGGAACATAGCACAGCCCCTTCCAGCCCCTGTCAGGCTGATAAATACAGCCCTCTCCCCACAACTCTCTCTCTCGGTCTCTCTTTCTTTTCTCTCTGTCATTCTCTTCCTCTCTGCAGCTCTCTCCCTGCCTCTCTCCCACATCCTCTCTCTCTCTTACTCTCTCTTTCTCTCTCTTTTTCTTTTTTCCCATTACAGATCCCCTCTGTAACAGTCACTTTAATAAATCTCTTGGTCTTGGCCGGGTGTGGAGTCATTACTGGCGCCGACTTCTTTCATTGGTGCCGTGACTCAGATCGGGTGTTCCCTCGCCTTTGTGCAAGTGTATTCCCATAGAATAGAATTCACAGCATGGAATGAGAACTAAAAACATATTGCACAATTAATTTAAAAAGAATGATATACAGCAAACATCAAAGTTTTTCATCATGGTCAATTATCAATTGATTCTTTCATGCTTTGCAAATGCTTATAGTTTAACCTCTATTTTGGATCAGTTTTAAATCCTTATCATTTTGAATTGTCTGTGTGTTGTTGATACGCATCTGTGTGTAAATGCATTTTTGTCCCCACCATGGCTTCATGCTGCCCGAATATATCAGAGTCATAACTTTCTTTTTGTAAAATAATCCTTGCTGAAATTCTTTTTTTTTTTGAGTTGGAGTCTCACTCCGTTGCCCAGACTGGAGTGCCGTGGCCGCTCCCGGCCACCGCAGCCTCGACCTGCTGGGCTCCGGCAATCCTTCTGCCTCAGCCTTCCAAGTAGCCGGAATTACAGGCATGCGCTACCACGCCCAGCTGATTTTTTGATTTATTATAGAGATGAGGTCTCGCTGCCCAGGTGGGTCTTGAACCCACAGGCTCAGGCAATTCACTCACCTCAGCCTCCCAAAGGCGCGGGATTACAGGCTGAGCCACCGAGCCCGGCTTGAAATTCTTTTTAAAATGCTGGTATTCCAAAAGAATTCCTCAGGAGATTTGCTTCTCTCCAATACACTGCAAAATGCTTGCCACTAATACACTATCCATCTTCTCCAGAACGGCCTCACTAACCTGAGAATTTTGTGCTCTAATTAATTCGTATTTTAAATGTTTGATTCTTCATATTCTGGCATGATATCATAACAGAAAGTCTCTTATACAAATCATTCTTTGACAAATAGTCTACCTTTCTTGTTAGCATCCATACTGAATCTAACTCAACCACTGTGGACTCCATGTAAGTGCTCCCCACCCCCACCATAGTGTGCACATGTATGCACATACAAGTACACACACACACACACCAGCTCACATCCAGCATCAAGTGACTTGCAAGGTCAAAACAAGAAGCCTACTGTATTGCCCCATACCTTATCCCCAGACTCCCTTGAAACTCAATCTTTTCTTTAATCAGAAGAGATTTAGTCATATCTCCTTAAGAAATTCAATTTTAATAACGTCTTCTCTCCCAAAATGAAGTTGAACTGGCAGTTCACTTCTAGCACATTTTAAAATTATTTTAAATCATCTACATGTTAGAGGATACACTATGGGTTATCCAAACTGCAAATAATCTAAAAATGATGCAGCCTTGATTTCATAATGCATTACCTTTCTGAAATCAAATTACAGTATTAATTATATTTGGCTTCAGCAAATATTAACATTTATTTACATCCCCTAAGCCCAGACACCAAATGAAGAGACTTGACTGTAAGCCAGAATCACGCTGAGCCCCAGAAGAAAGCCACATTTAAAGTTTAAACCACTAACAATAGCCTACAGAGCAGTTAATCCCCATAGAGGCAGTCATCCCTAAGTCAGCATTTGTTTCAACCTCTAGATGGCCCAGTGTGTCTGGCTCCTTCTACCTCACTTAGATAATCTTAGCTAGTCTTACTGCTGGCGTAGTCCTTAATACACAAAAGTACATAAACTACATTTAATGACATATTTAAGGTTCTCAAAATAGATAATCAAGGCCTGGAAATGCTATTATTTTAACAGCTGCAATACTTACCCTCCATGAGTAGTTCCACTTTCTGTCTGCTTTTGACTGAAGTCTAAGGGTCCAAATGTTTAAAGTCTGGAAGGTGGGAGTGGGGGCAGGAGGAGGCAAAATCATGTTCACAGCATGATTCCTGAAAATATCAAAACATTGTCTGTTCTTGCCTTTTGTGAGGCAGCCCTTCAGCTATTTGTACAGGTTTTCCTACTAACTTCATGATGAATGAGGTTTTCCAAGAGCTTTCACACACAGCACTGTTATTTCATTGAGGCTCAGTGAGTACTTTAAACAGATGAAGACAAAGAAAGCCAGCCATATAATTCAGTGTCTGATTGCTTTTCCACATGTCAGTGGTGAAAAGCACAACTCTCCCTTGAGCAGGTCTGAGTGGTTGCCTGATTGAATCTGGTAAAGGCTGATAAATTTTGGAATGCTCTTTCAACACAAGAAAAATAGCATCTAGATGGAACACTCTACTAGAGTGCTTTGCACCTTACAAGAGAACCCCAGAAATCATTATACTTCACCATTGGATATGAAGAGGGAAAAGTCAAAGGTATTCCCCAGGATCTCTCAGTAAATACCAATATCTGAAGAATGAGAGATGACTCACACTTTTTGGAGTGCTAACTGCACTTATAATATATAAACAATAGGTTATTAAATAAGAAAAAAAATGTAAGAGTGGGCATTTCCAGAACACATTTTTAAAAGGCATAATGAGAAAAGAATAACTGGAATCTACTCTTTCTTTTTGTCACATGTTCTACTGCCTAGGCAAAGAACAGTTCCCCTTGTATTAACCCAACAATTTTACCAGGATAGGATGAGAAAAGAGAGTAGTATTCAGATCCTTACAGGCTATGCCTTTGGAGCTTAGAAAACCATTATACCTCTACAAATAAGAAAATCTGATCATATTGGAGAGAGTGAACAAAAGAAAGGGATAAAGAACAAGATCTAACCTTGGGATACAATTTAGTATAAGGAAGAGAGGAGGGAAGTTCTTGGTTGCAACCTCGCCTCCATGTCTATATTTGGCTGCAGACACATCACCTCTTCATGCTTCACAAACTTCCCTTGAGGGTAATTTTTGCTTATATAGTGCTTTGAACAAGTTAGTCTAAAAGGCTTTAAGTAACAGGTCCATGAGTAGAAGCTTTCCCTTGTACTCCAGGCACAGTATATTCCATACAGCTAAATAACAACAGCTCACAGTAGAATTACACATAATCAATAGTCCGTCCACTGATCCAAATACTCCAGGGGCCCATTTCTGATGATTTTATCGTTCATATATTCCAGGCGCACGTATGGTGGAGTCTATTGATTCATGCACAGCTGTTTTTCTCCTGTTAGTGCATGATTATTTTCAAGTGGTTTATGAGAGCAGATGTTTTAAGAGCCTGCTGAGTACATGTCTTTCCTCAACTGACACTTTCCTGTTTACATAAACAGCAAATTGCTATTCTGCTGTCCTTTTCATACTGCCAGGCAGGAGTCGGAATCACCAATCTATGTCAGTTTTCTTAAACATTCTTTTTTTCTTTTTCTTTCTTTCTTTCTTTCTCTTTCTTTCTTTCTTTCTTTCTTTTCTTTCTTTTCTTTTCTTTCTTTCTCTCTCTTTCTTCCTCTCTCTCTCTTTCCTTCTTTCCTTCTTTCTTTTTTTCTATTTTTGGCAATGTCTCACTCTGTTTGCCCAAGCTGAAGTGCAGTGGCACAGTCCTGGCTCACCACGGTCTCAACCTTCTGAGCTCAAGCAATCCTTCCACATCAGCCTCCCGAGTAGCTGGGACTACAGGCTTATACTACCACTCACGGCTAATTTTTTGTAGAGATGAGGTCTCACTACGTTGTCCAGGCTGGTCTTGAACTCCTGGGCTCAAGCAATTCTCCTACCTTGGGCTCCCAAAGTACTAGGGTTACAGGCATGAGCCACTGTGTCCAGGCTTTCCTGGATATTCTTAATCAGAGGAATGTTGTCTATTCCCCTGCCCTCAGAGCACTGCCACAGAGGCCCTCTCAGTCGTCCTTCCTGCATCACTCTCTTTTTCTCATCCTTCTTCTGCCAGATTGTTTAAAGCTGGTTTTTCCACACCAAGACTTTCTAAGCTGAACCAAATTGAATACATCAAAGTCCTATATAGAATGCAATTTTCTCTGTTGGGATTTTGCCTGCTCCAAATAGTTGAATTTAGATAACAGCTAATTTTCTGAGAGTCAACATGTACTTCTGCTTGAACCTACTGCAAAGTCAATCCCATACTGATGCTACAAAAGTCTGTTACCATGGAAAATAATATTCTGCCCTACATTTATCAAAAGAAGTTACCAATCTTGTCATTTTGCATCATAGAATCATAAAGTGCACACAGCCCTAAACTGAAAACTTTTCCTACCTAAGTTCTTTAGGTAGGAAATTGATTTGAGGTCTTCTAAGCATGCAATACAAATTTACACCTTTAATGGAATGTCAAGTGATTCTCCAAAGTATCTTAGTAAGTAAAAGTAATTTTGTAACCCTTACTCCCTGCCAATATATAAACTGCTTCTTTCAGGATTAGCACGACCACTAAAGTGACTGTAGAATTATCCTAAATTTAGAATATTTGAAGATGCTAACTAAAGGTAGAGATTATTCTTTTCAATTCTTCTCTGCCCATATAAACATGACCTTTCTCTTCTTAGTACTCACATTCAGCATAACTTTGTTCTTTTCACAACTTCATCATTAATTCATATCTTTGGGAATTGTTTTTTTCAAATGGCTATTTCATATATGTCTCTGTTTTACAATGAACTGATAAGCTGACAGCTAATCATTCAATCAACAGTACAAGTTAAAATCTATGTACTCTGATATGTGCTAGGGACAGCAATGTGAGTAAAACATGACCACTTTCTAGTAGAGAAGAAAATATAAACAGATAATTCCACTAAAAGAGGTTTGGTCAGAAAAGTGTACCAAGGAAACTAGAGAAATATTCAATTTCTCTGGACACAAATGAATAAATTCTCTTTGAATTGCAATAGAAAAGAAGCTCTCGTTATTTTATTCATCCAATACTCCATCTATCTGACTGAGAAAGAAGGACCAACATGGGTGGAAAAAAAATTTTTTTTTAATTTTTTTTAAAAAGATGTGGGGGACAATTCAGGATTAGGTATACAAGTGGTCATTGTACAGGTAAAGTTTGGGCCTCCCTTTGGTCCTCAATTTGCCTGGTCTGAGATCAGGTACACATATTGATGTTGTGTCCCACCCATTCCCCTCCCACCAGCCCCGGCAGTATCATGCTACTGCCAATCACTTTCTTATAGTATTATGGTAAAATGTTCAGGGTCCACTTATGAGTGAAAAACATGTGGTACTCTGTTCTTTGTTTCTGTGATAGATCACTGAGTATTAGAGACTCTAAATCTATCCAAGTTGCAGTGAAGTACATATGTTTGTCCTTCTTTATGGCTGTGTAATATTCCATTGTATATATATACTGTATTTTTAAAAATTTTTTAATTATTTTGTCTTATTTTAAAGATGTGGTACAAATGAGGATTAGGTACATATGTGGTCATCATACAGGTAAAGTGTGGGTACACTTATTGCAATTTTCTTTTTTTATTATAAAGATGTAGGGTACAATTCAGGGTTAGGTATACAAACGTTGATTATGCAGGTACCCTTGTTGCCTCTCCCTCCCCTAGCAGTGTCCCCAACTTCCACTCCCACACCCCCTCCCCTGACAGTTTCCCACTACTGCCAATCACTTTCTTATAGTATTATGATAATTGTTCAAGGTCCGCTTATGAGTGAGAACATAAGGTACTCTATTGTTTGTTTCGTGATAGATCACTGAATATGATCAATTCTAAATCCATCCAAGTTGCTGCAAAGTCCATATGTTTGTACTTCTTTATGACTGCATAATATTCCATTGTGCATTTGTGCATTTTTTTAATCCAGTCCAGCTTCAATGAGCAGCATGCTTGGTTCCATGTTTTTGCTATTGTCAATATAACAGCAACACACATACGTGTGCAGGTATCTTTTTTGTAGAATGATTTGAGTTCCTCCGGGTATATTCCCAATAGGGAATTGCTGGTTCATATGGAAGGTAGATTTCTAGTTATTTCAGAAATCGCCACATTATCTTCCAAAGAGGTTGCACTAGTTTGCATTCCCACCAGCAGTGTAGAAGCATTCCTTTTTTTTTTTTTTTGCATCCTCGCCAACATCTGTTGTTGTTTGTTTTATTAATGATGGTCATTCTTCCTGGGGTTAGGTAGTATCTCAATGTGGTTTTGATTTGCATTTCTCTGATGATTAGTGAGTCTGAACACTTTTTCATATGTCTGTTGGATCCCCTTATATCTTCTTTTGAGAAATGTCTGTTCATGTCTATTGATCACTTTTTAATGGGGCTGGTTTTTTTTTTGTTTTGACACATTTGAGTACCTTGTAGATCTTGGATGTTAGGCCTTTGTCAGATATACAATTGGCAAATATTTTTTCCCATTCTGTGGGCTGTCTCCTGGTTCTCTTGATTTCTTTTGCTTTGCAGAAGCTGTTCAGTTTATTGAGGTCCCACTTGTCTATCTTATCCCTTATGGTATGGACATCTAGGGTTTTAATCAGGAATTGGTTGCCAGTTCCTATTTCTGTAAGGATGTCTCCTGTTTTCTAAGGTTCTTATAGTTTGATATTTTTAATTTAGGTCTTTTATCCTTTTAGAGTTGTTTTTTGTGTATGGTGATAGGTAGGGGGACTGTTTCATTCTTCCACATGTGGTCAGTCAATTTTCCCAGCACCATTTACTGAATAGGTTGTCCTCTCCCCAGTGGTTGTTGGTGGAGGTTTTGTCAAAGATGAGTTGGTTGAGAAATTAAGGTTTTGCTTCTGGAATCTCTATCCTGTTCCATTGGTTCGTATGCCCATTCTTGTACCAATACCAGTCTGTTTTGATGATTGTAGCCTTATAGTAAAGTTTAATGTCTGGAAGTATGATACCTCCCACTTTGTTTCTTTTGCAAAGGATTGTTTTGGCTATTCATAGTCATTTGTGTTTCCATATGAATCTCTGTATTGTCATTTACAGGTCTAAGAAGAATGATGTTGATAGTTTAATGGGTATTGTGTTGAATCTGTAGATTGCCTTAGGTAGGATGAACATATTAACACGTTGATTCTTTCTATCCATGAGCATGGAGTATTTTTCCATTTGTTTGTGTCTTCTTAGATTTCCCTGATCGGCATTTTGTAGTTTTTATTGTAAAGGTCTTTCACGTCTCTGGTTAGGAAGATGCCAAGGTATTTCATTTTTTTGTGGTCATTGTGAATGGGATTGTGCTTTGGTTTTCTACCTGCTTATTGCTAGTGTATAAGAATGCGACTGTCTTTTGCACATTTATTTTGTACCCCGAGATTTTGCCAAAGTCCTTTATCAGTAAAAACAGGTTTTGGACAGAATCTCTTGGGTTTTTGAGGTATAGGATCATTGTCAGAAAAGAGGATTAACTTAAATTCCTCTTTTCCTGTTCGAATACCTCTGCTTTCCTTCTCTTGTCTAATTGCTCTAGTTAGGAATTCCAACACAATGTTGAACAAGAGAGGTGAGGGTGGGAAGCCTTGTCTTGCTCCAGTTTTCAGGGGAAATGTTTCCAGTTTCTGTCTGTTTAGAAGTAAAATGGTTGTGAGTTTATCGTAGATGGTGCTAACTATTTTGAGGTATGTTCCTTCTATGCCTAGGTGTTTGAGGTTTTTATCAAGAAGGATGCTGGATTTTATCAAAAGCTTTTTCTGCATCTAATGATATAATCATGTGCTTTTTGTTTCTATATCTGTTGGTGGATTCAATTACATTTATGGTCTTATGGATATTGAACCAGCCTTGCATCCCGGAGATGAAGCTTACTTGGCCATGGTGAATGATTTTTGAGATGTGTTGTTGAATCCGATTTGCTAGAATCTTGTTGAAAATTCTTACATCTATGTTCATTAGGGATATTGGCCTGTAGTTCTCTTTTTTTGTTGAATCTTGGCCCAGTTTGGGTATCTTTGTGAGGTTTGCTTCATAAAATGATTTGGGGAGAATTCTTTCTTAATTTCCTGGAATACTTTCAATAGGATTGGTATCAGCTTGTCCTTGTATGTTTTGTAGAATTCTGCTAGAAAACCATCTGGTCCGGGGCTTTTTTTTTTTTTTGTAGGTAGTTTTCTTATAGTGGAGTCAATTTACTGATTTTTTTATTGGTCTATTTAATGTCTCAATGTGTTCCTGTTTCAAACTTCGGAGGTTGTGTGATGTCAGAAAATCTTCCATTCCATTTAGGTTATCAAGCTTGTTTCCATACAGGTGTGCATAGTATTCTCTGATAATCTATTGTATTTCTTTGGGATCAACAGTAATTAGATCTGTTGCATTTCTGAATGTGATTATTTGGGCTTTTTCTTTCTTTTTCTGGGTCATTCTGGCCAGGTCCATCAATCTTTCTTATTTTTTCAAAGAAGCAGCATTTTGTTTTTTTGATTTTTTTCTATGATATTTTTGTCCTCTATGTCTCATATTTGGACTTTTACTTTGGTGATCTGGATTCTTCTACTAAAATTAGGGTTTTGGTGGTCCTGTGATTTTGGCTCCCTTGGGTAACTTTTTTTTTAGGCTGTTAACTTGTAATCTTCCATTTTCTTGATATGTTTTTGTAGAGATATAAATTCCCCTCTTATAACTGCTTGCATGGCATCCCAGAGGTTTTGGTAGGATGTTTCTTCATTTGTTTCTAGGAATCTTTTAATTTTTGTTTTGATTTATGTGTTGACTTAGTAGTCATTCTGTATCACTATATGTGTTTAGTGTCCATGTTTTGTGGGTTTTGAGGGAATTTTGTTGGTATTGATTTTTTTTTTTCACTGTGGTCTGAGAAGGTACATGGCAGTATTTTGATCTTATGGAATTTGATTTATGGCCAAGGATGTGATTGATGTTGGAGTACATTCCATGTGATGATGAATATAATGTATATTCTGTGATTATTGGGTGGAGTATACTGTAGGTATCTATTGAGTCCATTTGTTTGAGCATCAAGCTAAGGCTCCAGATCTCTTTGTTGATTTTTTTGCCTTGATGATCTACCTAGTGTTGTTAGTGGGGTATTTAAGCCCCCAGTTATATTTTTGGAGTCAATATCTTTATTTAGTTTACTTCATAGTTGCTTTATAAACCTGTTGCTCCTGTGTTGGGTGCATATATGTTTAGGAAGAATTTTTCTTGTTGATGGATTGAACATTTTATCATTATGATTATGTAGTGTCCTTTCGTATCTTTTTTCATTTTTGATAACTTGAAGGTTGTTTTTTATCTGATATTAAGATTGCAACTCCTGCCTTCTTTTGTGATCCATTCATCTGGAAACTTGTTTTCCACCCTGTAACTTTGAGTCTGTGTGCATCCCTTGTGGTTAGATGAGTTTCCTGGATGCAGCAAATTATTGGGTCATGGTTTTTTATCTAGTTTGCCATTTTGTGTCTTTTCAGTGGTGCATTTAATCTATTCACATTCAGGCTGACTATGGAAATGTAATTGTTTATCCCTGTCATGGGGTTCTTATAAAGTTTTTTTCTATGTTTTCTTTTAACTTTTGGTTTGATGTATGTGTGTGTTTTCAAGTTTGCAGTCATGATGTATTCTCTGTTGATTCTGTGATCTGCTGTTCTCTTGGAAAGTGCATGGCTTTCTTGTTTTTCTCTCTTTTGTGTTTAATACCTTTTTAAGTGTCTCCTGTAGAGCTGCAATGGAAGTTGCATAATCTCTTAGGGATGGCTGTCTGGGAAACATTTTAATTCTCTATCACTGAAGAAGCTGAGCTTGGCTGGATAGGAAATTCTTGGTTGAAATTGTTTATCTTTGAGGACTTTGAATATTGGACTCCAGTCCCATCTTGCTTATAGTGTTTCTGCTGATAGGTCAGCTGCTATTGTGACTGGTTTTCCCTAGTAGGTAGTCTGACCTTTCTCTCTTGCCTTTAGAATTTTTTCTTTTGTGACTACTTTGTGTGAGATGGAAAAAGTTCTTGGGTAACCTTGTGGAATACTTGTCCCAAGTTGTTCTCCATTTCTCTTTCTTCTTCTGGAATACCAATCAGTCATTGGTTCAGCCTCTTGATATAATTGTATATCTCTTGGAGACTTTGTTTTTTCTTTCTGAGTTTTCTTTCTGAGTAACCTTTTTTAGATAAGGTTAACTTTCTATGTTTATGAGATAAGGTTAACTCAATGTTTTGGTCTTCAAGTTCTGAGATTCTTTCTTCTGCTTGATTCTGTTTTCCATGCTTGTTATCTTGTTATTTCCTGGCTGAAATTTTTATGGCCAAAATCTCTGTTACAAGTTCTTTCAGTGTTGCAACTTGTTTTTCTTGAGTCTTATTCACTCTTTCTATCCATTCCCTAATCCCTTTTGCTATGGAGCCAGTTGCTGGGGCTTCCATTGTTTGAGCTCTGAGGTTTGATTTTTTAGGCATTTTTTCTTTGTGACTCTCAGAGTTACCTGTGTTCCTCCATTGACTTTTTTCTCATTTGTGAAAGATCTCTTTCTGTTGTCTTTAGCTCTGTTATTCAGTGGCAGTGGGAAAGACTTTCACTTCTAATGTTTGCTCAGTTCTCTATTCTTCCCTGATCAGGGCTCTGAATTTGCTCTATTTTGAAACATGGTTGTGGGTGGGAAACTTTGCTGTCTCTTGTAGTTTTGAGAGTCAAATTCAGGTGGAGGGTGGGGAGCTAGAATTCAGAAACTGTTTGCAATCATAATGTTCATGATTGTGGTATGGGATCCCTGTGACCCACTCCCCATCACCACTCTATATGATGATGCATTTGGTACATGTGTGTACCCCCTGAATCCAAGATACAGTAACAGCAATGATGATAACAGAGAAAAGTAGAATGAAATGAGATGGACAAAAACTTAAAAAACACAAAACAATTAGAGCAGAAATCAAAGTAAAAACAAACACACACACACACACACACACACACACACACACACACCAAAACAAACTGGAATAACAACAAAGCAAAACAAAACAAAAAGCAACAATGCCAAAAAAAGGAAAGCAAACACACACACACACACACACACACACACACACACACACACACACTTCAAAATGAATGGAGAAGATAAAGAGAAAAAAAGAAAAGAGAAGAAAAATAAAAAAAGGAATTCAAATGAAACCCTCACACATGTATTCATACACACATTGGTCTGAAAAAAGAGAAGAATAAAAAAGCAAAAACAAACAAAAAAACGGAAAGATGTATATTCAATCCTTCATGAATACACATAAATACCAAAAAATAAAAATAAAAGAAGAAAGAGGGAAAAAAAGGAATAGAGGGATGCAGACTGAACCCTCACATACACATTCATGCACAAAGGAAAAATATTTAAAAATTAACACACAAACCAAAAAAATGTCTCTGTGGTAGGTTCTGTAATTTTTCCTCTCAGGTGCCCCTCTGCTATCTCCTGCAGGGCTTCAGCCTCATTCACAATCTCCCCCATGTCCAGCCCATGGAGGGGGAGGCTGTGGGTGAAGGTGGGACTTCAATTCTTCCTTCCCACTCTAGTATGAGCAAGCGATCTCCTATGGTGAGGAGGTGTGGAATTGCCTCTTACCCATGTACTGGTGGGGGCACCCCAGATAGACTTTCCTGGAATGGAGTCCTCCTATTGTGGCTGATGTCCAGGCTCTACCTGGATTTGTCCCTCTTAGTCATGCTCCAACCATGTGGGCCTGATGTCCAGAGGATTGCAAAGGAGGAGGGGGTTGGGTCAGACTCCCCACTGATCTCTGTGGAGGTCTTTCTCATCCTTTTCTGACCACACCCTTTGTCCTGCGACTGAATAAAGGTAGGGGTACAGCACCTGAGACTCAGCACTCTTCCTATCTCTCCAGAGTTTCTGCTTTTGGGTTATTCCCTCTGGGTCATGATCAACCCCTGAGTAGTTAATCTGCCAGTCACAGAGATCAGTTCAGAGATCTGTTGCTCCATGGTGAGCAAGCTGGAGCACTTTCCTACACCATTTTCAAGATGGTGTCAGGGTACCTCTTTCATCTTCTCCAGTGGGGCTCTGCCTCTGGGCTCCCTCGCTGTGCTCCTTCTGCAGCCCTTGCTGCCAGAGACCTGCCAGGCGCTTCAGTGGTGAGGCAGAGCCTAGAGCTGGTAGTCTCTCCTGGCAGCTTCTTCCCAAGAAGGTCTTTGCTCATTTTTTTAAAATGGTGCTTGGCTTCTGCATCCTAGGAAGTGCTAGGGACCAATGAGAGCAGCTGTGGCACTAGCCACTTAACCAGGAGAGCCCTGGCCACTTGTTCCTAAGTCCCTACTCAGTCAGACACTCACATGCCCACTTACTCACTGACACGTACACAAAATTTTCCATACTCTCACTCCCTCACAATAGGACTTACTTAGTCCAACTGACTCTGCTGTCATCTTCCCTCAGGATCTGGAAAAAAAAAATTTAATCACCAAAGTGGTGTAACAAGATGTTAAATGGGATTTTTCCTACAATTGTGGAACTTCAGCCAAACTGAAGATGGATGATGAGAAATCTGCCTTATAAAGAGGGATGTTAGGGTATTCTCATAAGACTTATTAAAGACAAAATTAGTTTTCAGTATCCATCTCCTACATCTAACCCACATAAGAGAAAATTAGAAATTCATTAAGTTTGTTTGACAGGAAGTACCCTTCTATTATAGAAATAGAACTTATACATTGTTGGTGGGAGTATAAATCAGTACAATCTCTATGTAAACTGATATGGAGTTTTCTGAAAGAACTAAAAGTAGATTTGTCATTCAATCCAGCAGTCCCACTACTTTGTATCTACCCAAAGGAACAGAAGTTGTTAAAAACAAAAGACACTTTCACTCGGATGTTCACCTCATCACAATTACAAAGATGCAGAATCAACCTAAATGCCCATCAACTGGATAATAAAAATGTGATACACACACACCATGGAATATTATTTAGACATAAAAAAGAATGAAATAATGTTCTTTGCAGGAACTTGGAAGGACGTGAAGACCTTTATCCTAAGTGAAGCAATGTAGGAACAGAAAATCAAATAGCACTTACACAAGGGAGCTAAGCTGCAGGCCTGCAAAAGCATATAGAATGGTATAATGAACACTGGAGACTCAGAAGGGAAAGGGTGGGAAGGGAGAGAGGGATGAAAAATTATCCATCAGGTACAATGTACACTAGTGCGGTAACAAATACATTTAAAACCCAGACGTCTTCACCACTATACAATTCATCCATGTAACCCAAAAAGCATTTGTGCCCCCAAAGTTACTGACATTTCAAAATAAGTAAATAAATAATTTTTTAAAAAATAAGAAGAGAAAGTGGGGCATAGTGCTCCCCCTCCACCTCCAATAGATTCTCAACCTCCAAGTTAAGAGAAGAGAGATACTGGGAGTTTCTGTAGGAAAGGAAATGACTTCACCCTAGAAGATGGTTTATTGCAGAGTATATGAGAAGCTAGACCTATGCCACTACTCAGGTGGAGTTCAAAAATATTCTTGTGAGAAATTACCACAAATCTCTAAATTTGAGAGAAAGTCAATAAGCAAAGACTAGTGACAGCATTATGTCTGTGGAAGCATCAAATAGGAGGCCATTTAAGGCAAATGACAATGATGAAATGACAATTATAAGGCAGAAAAGGAAATTCAAATTCCAGTACAATATGTTTGAAGTTTCTTGTGGCAAAGGGACAACTAGAAGGGTAGTAAACATGAAAAGCATTTAAAGACCTTACCTAAGAAATCTGACAGTTGGGAAAGTGATCCCAGTAGGAAGAACCTATAATTATCCTTTTGAAGGCAGGAATATATAAGGAAGAGTCACTAGAAATAAGCTGGGGCATGTACATGAACCCATATGAGGTACAAGTAGAGAGTAGAAGAGCAGAAAAGGAGCCATTGTTTGAACACTTGTCATTACAGTGTCATCAAGAGCAAGATTGCAGCATCATCAGTCACATCTATATTTTCCTCTTTCCTCTAAATCCATGCTCTGCACACCACTGACCCTGGGGGAACCAGAAACAGAGCAAATAGGGAAGAACTGGAGAGTACAGAATTCAAAGAAAGAGAGCATGCCTTCTTCCCCTTCTGTTCCTACAGTAAGAGAAGTGGCCAGAATCTCTGAGTTAGATGAAAAATTGAGGTTGGAAATTGACCTAGACTGGCTTTTAAAACCACTTTTAAGTTAGACTACTTTCATAGCTGAAACAGACCAGAAAGCTATCGACTCTTCCCAGATAGTGAGGAAAAAGAGATCCAAAAGATCTCTTTCTCCAAGACAGTGCAATTAGGGAAAGAGAGAGAGAGAGAGAGAGAGAGAGAAGCTATTCTGGATTGAGCCAGTTCAGTCCATTCAACAAACTAATTACTCTAGTCACATCAAAACATATGCTATAGAAGGGTATGAAGAAGAGGTGGAAAACAACTCAGTAATTTAATAGGTATCCATATTAGCCAGCTTGCGTTGCAATAACAAAATACTACAGAATCAGTGGTTTTCACAACATAAATTTATTTTCTCACAGTTCTAGAGACTGAGAAATCCAAGGTCAGAGCACCAGCAAATTCAGCTCCTGGTAGAGGTTCTCTTCCTGACTTGCAGATGGACACTTTCTCTCTGTGTCTTCACATGGCAGAGAGACAAAGAGAAGTCTCTGGCATCTTTTCTCATAAGGATACTAATCCTGTTATATCAAGGCCTACATTTATGACTTCATTTAACCTTAATTACTTCCATTAAAGGCCCAATCTCTAAATACAGTCACATTGGGGGATTAGGCCTTCAACATAAGAAGGTTGGGGTTGGAGAAGACACAAATCAGTCCACAGTAGTATTAACTAAAAAACAAAACAAACAAAAAAAACTTGAGAAGACATCTATTAAGAAAAAAAAATCAGCAATCTCTACCTCCACCCAAAAAATAAGATTGTGAAAAAAGTGTATGATTTTGTGCTTAAAGCTTCTCAGTGAAATAGAACCACTAAATTATATGTAAATACAAAATACGTCAGAAGGGAAATTCACTTAAAAAGCAATTCATGGCCAGGTGCCTGCCTGTAAGTCCAGGACTTTGAGAGGTTGAGGCAGGAAAATTGCTAGAGCCCAGGAGTTTGAGACCTGCCTATGAAAAATAGCAAAACCACATCCCTACAAAAAATAAAAAAATTAGCAAAACATTGTGGCTCATGCCATGGTGGCTACTCGGGATGCTGAGGCTGAAGGATTTGCTGAGCCCACCAGGAGGTCAGAGGCTGCTGTGAGCCAAGACTGTGCCACTGCACCCCAGCCTGGGTGACAAAGTGAGACCCTAGTAAAAAAAAAAAAAAAAAATAAATATATATATATATATGTATGTATGTAAAATAATGACAAAAAAGAGAAAAAGCCCCAATAAATATAATCATAAATGCAAAAGATCAAATCACAACTGACCCTGAAGAAATTTAAAAAATTATCAGAGATTACTATACACACCTGTATGAAAACAAACTCGAGAACCTAAATGAAATGAAAGACTTTCTGACATCACACAACCTCCCAAGGTTGAAACAAGAAGACACTGAGACTCTAAATAGACCAACAACAACCGAGGAAATTGATTCCATCATAAGAAAACTACCTAACAAAAAAATTCCTGGACCAGATGACTTTCCAGCAGAATTCAACAAAACATACAAGGAGGAGCTGATACCTATCCTATTGAAAGTACTCCAGGCAATTGAAAAGGATAGAATTCTTCCCAAATCATTTTAACAAGCTAACATCACACTGATATCCAAACCAGGCAAAGATCCAACAAAAAAAGAACTACAGGCCAATATAACATAGATGCAAAAAATCTCAACAAGATTCTAGCAGATCAAATCCAACAACACATCTCGAAAATCATACAGCAGGACCAAGTAGGCTTCATCCCCAGGATGCAGGGCTAGTTCAACATTCACAAGACTATAAATGTTATGAAATACATCAACAGATGTAAAGCCCAACACCACATGATCATACCATTAGATGCAGAAAAGGCTTTTGATAAAATTTAGCATCTCCTCTTCATAAAAGGGACACCTACATAGAAGAAACATACCTCAAAATAGACAGTGCCATCTATGATAAAACCAACAGGCAGCATATTGCTAAATGGACAGAAACTGTGAGCATTTCCCCTGAAAACCAAACAAGACAAGGCTGCCCACTCTCACCCCTCCTGTTCAACATAGTGTTGGAAGTCATACCTAAAGCAATTAGACAAGAGAAGGAAAGCAGGGGTATCCAAATAGGAAAAGAGGAAGTTAAGATATCTCTCTTTGCTACCAATATGATCCTATACCTCAAAAATCCACGAGAATCCTGTCAACCTCATTGCACTGATAAAGGGCTTTGGAAAAGTCTCAGGGTACAAAACAAACATGTAGAAGACCGTTGAATTCTTATACACACACAACAAGCAGGCAGAGAAGCAAATAAAAAGCACAATCCATTCATAATAGCCACACAAAAAAAGAAATACCACAGCATCTTCCCAGCCAAAGAAGTGAAAGCAATGAAAACTACAAAACATTGCTCAAAGAAATCCAAGAAGACACAAACAAATGGAAAAATACTGCATGCTCATGGATAGGAATAATCACCAGTGTTAAGACGTCCGTCCTACCTAAGGCAATCTATAGATTCAATGCAATACCCATTAAATTATCAATATCATTCTTCTCAGACCTGAAAACGACAATACAGAAATTCATATGGAAACATAAACCACCATGAATAGCCAAACAATCCTTTGCAAAAGAAACAAAGTGGGAGGAATCATACTTCCAGACATTAAACTTTACTATAAGGCTACAATTATCAAAACAGACTGGTATTGGTACAAGAACAAGTATACAAACCAATGGAACAAGATAGAGTCTCCAGAAGCAAACCTCAATTTCTCAACCAACTCATCTTTGGCAAAACCTCCACCAACAACCACTGGGGAGAGGAAAACCTCAGTAAGTGATGCTGGGAAAACTGACCACACGCCGAAGAATGAAACAGGACCCCTACCTATCGCCATACACAAAAATCAACTCTAAAAGGATCAAGACCTAAACTAAAAATCTCAAACTATAAGAACCTTAGAAAACACAGGAGACACCCTTATAGAAATTGAAACTGGCAACCAATTCCTGATCAAAACCCCAGATGTCCATGCCATAAGAAATAAGGTAGACAAGTGGGACCTCATCAAACTGAAAAGTTTCTGAAAAGCAAAGGGAACCATCAAGAGAGTGGGGAGACAGCCCACGGAATGGGGAAAACTATTTGCCAACTGTATATCTAACAAAAGTCCAACATCCAGGATCTACAAGGAACTCAAATGTATCAAAATGAAAAAAACAGACAGCCCCAGTAAAAAGTGGGCAAAATACACGAATAGACTCTTCTCAAAGGAAGACATACAGGCCGCCAGTAGACATTTGAAAAAGTGCTCAGCCTCAGTAATCATCAGAGAAATGCAAATCAAAACCACATTGAGATACCACCTAACCCCAGTAAGAATGGTCATCATTAATAAAACAACAACAAATGCTGGCAAGGTTGTGGAGAAAAGGGAACACTTCTACACTGTTGGTGGGAATGCAAACTAGTTCACCCTGTATGAAAAAAAGTGTGGTGATTTCTATAAAAACTAGAAATTGACCTTCCATCTGACCTGCAATCCCATTACTAGGATTATACCCAGAGGAAGTCAAATCATTCTACAAAAAAGATACCTGTACCCGCGTGTTTATCACAGCACTATTCACAATAGCAAAAACATGGAATCAATTGGATTTGTAAAAAGTGGTACATATACAAGATGAAATATTATGCAGCCATAAACAAGGACAAACATATGGATTTAACAGCAACTTTGATGGATTTAGAGTCTATAATACTCAGTGAACTATCACAGAAACAAAGAACAGAGCACCACATGTTCTCACTCATAAGCAGATCTTGAACATTCACCATAATACGATAAGGAAGGAACTGGCAGTAGCAGGATACTGCCAGAGTGAGGGGGACACAGCATCAATAAGGGTACCTGAGCTCAAACCAGGCAAAGTGGGGACCAAAGGGAGGCCCAAACTTTGCCTGTATGATGACCACTTGTATACCTAAATCTGAATTGTACCCTACATCTTTAAAATAAAATATAAAAATAAATAAATTATCAAAAATCACAACGAAGAAAATGGGGGAAAAGTGAACTACAATCTATTTTGTATAAGACACTATATAACTAGTTGAATGCATATGAAATCTATGGTTGATTAATGATGGGTAATAAATTTAAGAATAAATGTCAAAAATAATTTAGGATTTTAAGCTTTAAAATTCTGAATTCAACTAATATAAAAGTATATAGAAAAGTTGAAATAAAACTGGTTTAAAAAAATCATAGAAAACAGAATGAAAATGTGCATTTACTGCATTTATAAAAACCCAAGTTATGATCAAATATTTGAGAAATAATTGTTGACTTTCTTGAAAGAATAAGAGATAATCTAAATTTACTCAGCAAACATGTTGGTATTTATTTTAAACTGTGATATAGTCTGGACTTCTTATGGGAAGAAAAAGTCACCATTAGAGATGAAGTCAAAGTAATAAACTGCAAGATGGTAGATTCAGCATATGCCTTTGCCTCTTCTCCTCTGAAACTCATTAAAATGGCAGTTAAAAAGGATATGAGGAAGTAAATTCATAAAAGTGCTGAGAGCATTTATGGGACATCAATGGGCCAGATATTGTTGAAGGTTTCTGGATGACAGAGTAGGGAATAGGATAGTATGACGTATAACTGAAAGCAGAGAAAGCTGTCACTCAAGCCATGACTAGGAGAGAGGACCAAAGCAGGAAGTGCTGTTAATCATTAAATTCTCCAGAAAAAGCAAGTTTAAAAATGCAGGAATGCCAATTGCCAAAGTTTTTAAATGCAATAAAATTGATTGAAAATAAGTTTGAGGAATCTCTCGGCATATAGAACAGAAAAACAAAGAAATTGAAAATGTGAGCAAAAAAGAAAACAGTCATATAAAATCAAACCAGGTTGGCTAACATCTAATTAACAGAAACTCTACAGAAGGAAAATAGAAAGATACAAAGAAAGGATTCCATTTTTTTCTGATGAGTGGCCTGGGGCATGTAATGGAATTTAGAAGAAAAGAAATAGAATCATAGCATGGTGCATGTCTTGGTAGTAAAAAATAATTATAAATTCATAGCAACATAAAGATTGACTTTGTTGTTGCCTCAAAGGCAAGAAACATAGACAGAAAACACAGAAAGTATGGCTGTAATTGCAGAGCAGAATGTTATCAACTTTGACAACACAAAAGCAAATGTTATCAACTTTGCTGATACAAAAACAAAAATTGAATTCAAAGTAGGTGGGAGAAGAAAAACATAAAGAAGAGACAGAAGGCAGGGATACCAATTTTTCATCTTAGAGAAAAATCAAGTTAACTAAAGTAATGAGAAAGTGAAATAGAATTATTGATATATTTTCTAAAGTTATGAAGAGAACCAATAATAAAGCTAAAAATAATACTGTAACTACCAAAGCTTAGGAGCAGGAGTTGAACGTGGAGATGATTGAGACAAATTCTCATCTTTCACACTAGGGACTAAGTAGAAATTGTACAAGGCCATTAAAACAAGAAATAGTGGTTGACAGATTTTATTTAGATAACTATGAGGAAAAAAATGTAAATAGTTAGAAAAGGTGCCAGTGGAAATGAGCCTGGACAGGAAAGGCTGGAGTGTGAAAGTTTCCCTTCTCATCATAAGCTCTTCTGCAGTCCTGATTTGTACCTCGGACATGTATTACTTGAATAAAAAGTAAATAAATAAAAGCAAACACACCAAAAGTTAAGTATTTAGTAAAAGTCAACAGTCTCCATTTTCCAAAGGTTGACTGAGGTCAAGACTACAACCATCTATGGAAAGCAGATTTTATTTATTTATTTATTTATTTATTTATTTATTTATTTATTTTTTTAGTTGGAGTCTCACTCTGTCACCCAGACTGGAGTGCAGTGGCCGCTCCCGGCCACCGCAGCCTCGACCTGTTGGGCTCCAGCGATCCTTCCGCCTCAGCCTTCCGAGTAGCCGGAATTACAGACATGTGCTACCACACCCAGCTGATTTTTTGATTT
Source organism: Carlito syrichta (assembly GCF_000164805.1). Taxonomy (NCBI): domain Eukaryota; kingdom Metazoa; phylum Chordata; class Mammalia; order Primates; family Tarsiidae; genus Carlito; species Carlito syrichta. The sequence goes on along the minus strand of NW_007258922.1, from coordinate 663,792 downwards.
ATTGTAGAGATGAGGTCTTGCAGCCCAGGCGGGTCTCGAACCCGCGGGCTCAGGCAATCCACTCACCTCAGCCTCCCAAAGGCACGGGATTACAGACTGAGCCACCGAGCCCGGCAGGGAAAGCAGATTTTAATCTGGCAAGAAATTCACTGAAAGGTAAAACAGCCAGTGCAAACAGCTAAAAAGAAGTATATAGAAGCTCGAACAAAATGAACATCTATATCTTCTCCCTCTTTGTCTCTCTCTCACAAATATACACACCATGAAATTTACACATGTGATTGTCCCTCTGCTGTCTGTGTAGGATCATCAGATGCTGACACACAATGTAAACAGAGCAGTGACTACTTCTTCATAGACAATAAATCCTGGGATGAAAATTCATTCATTCCAAAAACATTTAAAATGTGTGTTCAAGGTCTCAAAATGTAGAATAAAAGGTAAGCATTTTGTATCAATGTTCCCAAATATAATTATCAAAAAGAGCAAATAATCCCAAAAAGGCTATACCACTAGGATACTTGATTCAACCCCAGTGTGTTGGCACACTTTTTCTGCAATGGTCCAGATAGTGACTATTTTAGGTTTCGTGGGTCATACTCAACTCTGCTATTATAACACAAAATCACCATGTACAACATAAAAAACCTTTAGTTACAAAACAGGCTGTGGGCAGTATTTTGCCAATGACCTGTAGTTTGTCTACCCCTGAACTAAAGGATTAAGGACATTAAGACATTCACAATGAATTTTCTAAAACATATATTAATAACTTAAAGTATGCGCGTTAATAATATCAAATAATATACTCTCAATGATTGCTGTATGTAATGCTTAATGTTCAATGCCTTTTGAATAAGATCCAGTCAAATAAGAGCAAAAGCATATCCATTCATTCCTCTTTTACACCTATCATATAAATAACAATGAAATAAAAACAATGATTAAAGCCAGCTATCTCCAGTAAGGATCCCTTTTGACAGCTAATATATTTCGTCTCTTATTACTCCATCAAAATGAGATCCTCTAAGTAGTTTCAACTATATATTCTATTGTTACATTTTGAAAATAATGTCAAAGGACAAACTTGTGGCTATCTCTAAAAAGCAATTGACACTGACACCTAACTTTAAGAGATGGTTCATAAAAAATGTTTAGTGCTTCAAATAAGTGACATTGTATAAACATAAAGATTAGCACTTGGCAGGGACAATGATGGCTTGCTGAAAAGTGTCACCTTAATCACTACCAAATTATATTTATTAAGCAACTTGGTCCTCCTGGGACCTAACCAGATACTCTACTGAGATTTTTTTTTTTTTAATGAATTGGCAGTGTATATAAAAAGCAAGATTCAAAAATCAAATCAGTTTCCACTTCAAAATCCTCATTATATTGTGACATCTGTGAGCTAAATATAGTCTTAAATAAAATTTTAGATAGCATTAGTGATATGACCAAAAGGATAAAAAATCACAAGTCACAAGGAAAAACATTTGATATGTGACCAACAAAAATAATAACAAAGGAAACCCTCCAATCTCACAAAGGAATCCTTCAGATTCGCCTGGGCAGTTCTTATCAGACTATATGGCTATAATTCCAGTGTCCAGATACAAAGGGAAAAACAAAATAGAAAATACAATCAAACCTTACAGATCACAGTATGGAGACTGACAATAATAACCCCAAGACCTGTACAAAGAATTTAATTCTAACAAATCAGTGTCATTCAACATTTAAAAAGCAGATTTGGGAAAACATTTTGTTGTTGTTCTTTTAGTCTTTTTTTTTTTTTTTTTTTTTTGCTTTTAGCTATATAGAAAAATGTAAGTGCAAACATCCATCTACTATATACACACCTGGGTATACACTAGTATGCACACAATACAGCTAAGAAAGCTATTTGAAATTCACTAGAGAGATCTTTATAAAGCATCGATTCTCCCTCCAGTAACTCTAAATCCTTCCTAGGCAAATAATATTTCCAAACTCTAACCAAGAAAAGAAATATAATTCATATGCAAAGCTTATTTTTTCAACAAACTCTTGCCTCAATCTTCACAGATACTTTTCAACCAATATGCAAATGAGGCAAGTTTCCCTGCAAGATTATTAATTTTAGCATTAAAATAATAACTGGCACCAAAAACTATTTCTTAGACTTAAGGCATTCAACTTTTAAAAACTGTATGTAGAGCTTATTTAGCTGGACGAAAACATCCATTAGAAGAAATAGGAAGGACCACCATCATAAATGAATCATTATTTTTCTAGGAAAATAATGCAAAGTAAAAGTATGTTCAAAGGACCATCAGTTCCCTTTCCTATAAAGTCCACCATGACCAGTTTGTCCAGATAAACATACTGCTAGGACTGTTGTGTAAAATAATCCATATTCCTGACATTTCTTACTCCCTATCAGGTGGTGAAAACTGCCCATTCTCTAAGTCTTAGGTTACAGGCTAAAAAACCAGAGAAACTATTTCAACAAAAGTTATCAATAACATTAAAGAAAAATGTGTTACTCCTTTCCAAATAACAAATGCATTTATTATACCGGGAATCTTCAATGCTGTGGGGTCGTGGGTCAAATGACCACGTAGGTGAGACAAGTACCATGTCCGGAGCAAAGAGGATTGAAGCAACTGTGGAGTCACATTATCTAGTCAGCTTTCTATTTTATCTACACATAGACTAGCAATGTTTATTAGAATGGTCTAATTAAAACATGTAGACTTTGTTTAGTGACTTACAAGTTGATAAGTAAGAGGTCAGAAGAACAGATTAATCTGTGACAGAGAAGAATTTGAAGCAGATAAACACAATTTGTAAAGATAGTGGTTGAGATCATTGGTGAACTTCCATCTTCAAGAAAACCATCCCTTATAAAGTGTCAGTTTGAAGTTCATTTATAAGTTTCCATGAGGCAATATGAATATAACACATATTAAATGAATATTTAAAAGTTAATACATTTGAGATGTATGAATGACATAAATAGATTGGTGATGGATAGAAGATAGATTTTCTATACTTACATATTTATCACATTATTTTATAGAGAACAGATTCAGCTTTTCTCACTGTGGTCCTAAAACCATTTTCATCTGAATTACTGGCTATATTTTTTTAATGCATATTCCTGACCCCATCATAAAATTTTTTATTTGGAATTTCTGAATAGGACCAAAAAATTTGCACTTTTCATAGATTCCTAATCAATTTTAATGATGGTATTTCCACAAAATCCCATGTTATATTGCTTATAGGTCATATTTTATTTATTGATGTACAAGATCATGGCAGAAAACAAAATATCTTCAGAAATAATATAGGAGTTCTATAATTAACCCTCTGAAAGCAGTGGTCATTCTCCTTCTGGGACCAGCAGGATAGCACTGGCATGCACTTCTCTTGGTGACAGCAACAGCACAAGACAGCAAATGAAAACAAGCAAGGTCTCTTAAGAACTAGACTCAAATCTGTTATACTGTCACTTCTCCATCATTCTACTAGTCAAAACAGTCATACAACCAAACTCAAAGTCACACAAAACAACACCACATATTTTATAAAGATGCACGCATATCTGAAGACATGTACCAAACACATTCAAGTAAGTGTTGACAGGGTAGGCAAGAATGGGGGTGGAGTTCTGGATACAGAGTAATCAAATAAGTAACTAAGATAAGAAAGGAGTCTTTCACAGCCTAATGAAAATAATATTTTATAAACTGAGTAGAATGAGTAACTCAATATTTTAAAAAGAATTCTGTACCCACTTCTTAAAAAAAAAAGAAAAAGGAAATAAAACATCTTCAGACTATTGAAGTAACCTACCCAGGTAATAAGCTTCTCTAGGTGAAGTTACTTATCTATTTATTATGGTTCAACTTGGGAAGGCAGTTTCATTTATTTTTCAACTGTATCATATAGATTCTTATCTCTAAAATAATACCTATTAGTACTGTGACTTACACTAAGATTATTACAGTCTATTTTTAGACCAAGTTAATTTTGATTTAATTGAGTATTAATTGAGAGCTTGAAATATTTCCAGTCTTTGAGTTTAATTTGGTGTGTCTTCAAGAAACTTATGATGAGTATTTAGATGGGAGAGATAAGACTTAAATACATAAAATGGGTAAAGACAACACCATTCCAATTTAGTTTTCATTCAACAAATATTCTTTGAACTGCAGCCTGTGTGTTAAGCTCTGCAAAGGGAAAGGAGTCACATGGGAGGTACCAACAGACAGATCACTAATGTAAAAAATATTTTTAAAAAGGAAGGATCACATCCAGCTGGGGAAGTCAGGAAATCTTTCACAGTGGAAGGAGTACTTCTGCTCTTTTTTTCTAGACCTTAACCTTGAAATATAGATCAGACTTCAGTTGGTTCAGATCTTGAAAAAAAGAGCAGAAGAGAATTCCAGGTGATTAGAACATCATGAACAAAGCTTTACAAGTAAAGATTAGAGGTGTAATTTTTGAGTATCACAACATAGACGTGCAAAGAATCAACATATTCAACATCTCACATGAGTTAGCCACTACACCAAGAGCTGGAAAAACAAAAATTAATATAACCTGAGTCTTATCTTGAAGAGCTCATAGTTGGATATAAGTGTGTTGGGCTCCTAACATGGATAAACTCATAAGAAAGAGGGAGGAAAGAGCAATGATGAGAGGTGCAACAGCAGAACCACAGAGCAGAACTGCAAATGAGATGGAGAAGAAGAAGGAAAAACCAGAAGGAAAAACCAGATGGAAAAGTGAAAGGGGGCCTGTGAAAAGATATTCACAATTCATATTAATAACAAAATCAAAGAACTAATACTCTTTATAAATAAAGAACTTGTAAAACTTGAGAATAAACAAATCAACAATTCAATAGAAAATGGGCCAAAGATATGGACAGTTGACAGAAGAAATGGAAATAGCCCTTAAACTGAAAAGATGCTTAGCCTGGCTCTTGGTAAGAGAAGCATAAGTTAAAACTACACTGAGATACTATTTCTCATAAAGCAGACTGACAAAAAGACTTAAGCTTGACAATCCAGCATACTGTTTGCAAGGCTCTAAGGCAATGTCAACTATCATATGTTGCTGGAGGAAATGCACAACAGTACAACCCTAAAGAAGGGAATTAAGCAATATCTAGGCTGCTTTAATGACATATGTGGTTTGCATTGTATTTCCATTGAGCAGTGTTGTGCTAGATCTAATTATCAGCTTACAGAAAATGTGGGGGGAGAAGACATACTAAAGACACCCAAGGATTCAATCAGCCAGATCCAGTATGAAAAAAATTCTAACACACAATGATTCACATTACAAATTACATGGTGTGAGCAAAAAAATTGAACACAGACTAATTCATGGATGATTCCAATGAAGGATCATTAACCTTTAGATATGCTAATACCAACTGGGATTTTTTAATAAAATATTTATGTGTTAGAAATACATACTGTAACTTTCAGCAAGATGGCTACAGGACAGGTTGGACTGTGAGAGTCTCTGCAAAAGTGAGTGTCCATAAAGACTCTGTGTGAGTAGGCATGTGCAGGTGGGTGAGTGAAAGTCCATCTGAGGGGAGACACAGGTTCATGCACCAGGGCTCTCCTCTGGAGGTGACTGCAACCCCCCACTCCCTAAGATTGGAGCCGCCAGCAAGCACACAGGATTGTCTGCTGTTCTCAGGAATCTCCTGAGAACAGCCTGCCAAGTACAGCTGATTCTCATTGTCTGGCACCTGGCCCAGACAATCACCTGTGACAACAAAGTTGCTAGAAACCTGGATCCAATCTGTGAAGAGAGAAGATCAGGGAGAGCTGGAGAGGAGCCCCATCCCCTGTGAGGAAATACCAACCACAGCCATTTTCTCTGTTCCAGAACCAGGCAGAGACCTGCATTGCCCCAACCAGCTCCACCCAGCCTCCAACTTGGGACCTAAGATAATCTCATCAAAGTTAGAGAGACAGAAACCCCTCCCCCATGCTGGATCAGACACAGACATGTCAGATCTGAGTGGGAGACTTGACAGGCAGCAAGCTGGCTAAGTCCAGATCTGATCCGGCCTCCTCCCACAGTACCTGGGGCATCTGACCTACACTGAGAGCACCCCTATCAGCCTGTGCTGAGAGCAGAGGGATAGGGCTGGAGATCAGAGCTGAAAGGAAGTTGGACTTACAGGAACAACCTCAGAGAGAGGTTTTTGTGTGTTTTGTTTTTTTGTGGGGGATTTTTGTCTATTTGTTTTGCTAATTTTTGTTTGTTTTTTAGTTATTTCTCTTTCTTTTTCTTTCTGTTTTCAATAATGTTTTCATACTTGCTTTGTTTCTGTTACTTTATTGCTTGTTTTAGACTTCCTGTTTATGTATGGGTATTTTTGAGAGAGAGTACATCAATAGGGGAGTTTTTGTCAGTTTGTGTGTTTGTATGATTATCTGTATGTTTTAGTTTTTTTTACTCTATTCTGTCTTGGTTTGTGTCTCTTTTCATTTGTTAGTTGGTACACCTGTCTGTTTTCCCACTTAACTCTTCTCTCTCTCTCCACCTTCCTCTTGCCCCACCTCCTTCCTTTTTTCCATTCTTTTCCTTTTTCTTACCTCATTTTGCTTTCAGGGAGTAAATCTATACTCCCACTGCATGAACAGATTGTAAGGCAGTGGGAAGTGGGTTCCAGGGGGCCCACACACCTGTCAGTGGATACTGGGATCTGCAGATAGACTCTGAACCACAACCAGATTACCTACCAGGGAAAACGAATTAGAATAGCAGCAGATTTATCTACAAAAACCCTGCAGGCAAGGAGAGCTTGAAGCCCTATCTTCAAAGTCCTAAAAGATAAACAATTTCAACCAAGAATAACCTACCCAGCCAGATTAAGCTTCATCAGCGAGGGAGAATTAAAATCTTTCCCATATATCCAATCCCTAAGAACTTACACTGCCACCAAACCACCTCTACATGAAACACTTACAAAAGTACTAAACACAGAAGAAAAGGGGAAAAAAAGAACAACGTTCTTCACAAGACTACAGGAAAAAGAATAAAATACACATGAACCAACCCCCAAAACAAAAGAAAGACAATAAAACAAGTGGAAGAACAATTCTGTAAAAACTCTATGATAGGGACAAACTCTCACATTTCAATAATTAGCCTGAACATGAACAGACTAAATGCACCACTGAAAAGACACAGAATGGCAAAATGGATAAAATATCACCAGGCAACAATATACTGCCTTCAAGATACCCATCTCACTAGAAAGGACATGCACAGACTAAAAGTAAGAGGATGGGAAACAAATTTTCAAGTGAATGGAACACAAAAGAAAAGAGGACTCGCAATCCTAATTTCAGACAAAATACCATTTAAGCTATCAAAAATTTAAAAAGATACAGAGGGCCACTACATAATGATAAAAAGTTCACTCCATCAACAAGAAATATCTATCCTAAACATATATGCACCTAACATAGGTGCACCAACTTTTATAAAGCAACTTCTAGGAAAACTAAAGAAAGATATTGACTCTAACACCATCATAACTGGGGACTTTAATACCCCACTCACAACCTTAGACAGATCATTGGGACAAAAAATCAGCAATGGGATCCGGGACCTCAATGTGACTCTGGACCAAATGGACTTAATTGTTACCTACAGAACACTCCATCCAAAGACCAGAGAATACACATTCTACTCATCACTGCATGGAACATATTCCAAGATCAACCACATAATTGGCCATAAATCAAGCACAAGCAAATTTAAAAGGACTGAAATTCTACCATGCACCTTCTTGGACCACAGTGGAATAAAAATAAACATTAACACCAACAAGTTCCCCCCCGAAACCCACAAAGACATGGTCACTAAACAGCATGATGCTAAACAACTCCTGGGTTAATGATGAAATCAAAACAGAGATCAAAAGATACCTGGAAACAAATGAAAATGAAGAAACATCTTACCAAAATCTCTGGGACGCCTTAAAAGCTGGAGCAAGAGGGGAATTTATATCCCTACAAACACACATGAAGAAAATGGAAGGAGCACAAATTAACAGCCTAACAAGCCTCCTAAGGAAGCTGGAAAAGCAAGACCACAAAAACCCTAATTTCAGCAGAAGAATCCAGATCACCAA
>NW_007258922.1:654957-655608 GCF_000164805.1 Carlito syrichta | reverse complement strand
AAAAAAAAAAAAACTACCTACAAAAAAAGCCCTGGACCAGACGGCTTTCCAGCAGAATTCTACAAGACATTTAAGGAGGAACTGATTCCAATCCTTCTGAAGCTATTTCAGGCAACTGAGAAGGATGGAACCCTCCCCAAATCATTTTATGAAGTTAACATCACATTGATACCCAAGCCAGGTAAAGATACAACAAAAAAAGAGAACTACAGGCCAATACCTTTGATGAACATAGATGCTAAAATTCTCAACAAGATGCTAGCAAACCAGATTCAGCAACACATCTCAAAAATCATCCATTATGACCAAGTAGGCTTCATCCCTGGGATACAAGGCTAGTTCAACATTCATAAAACAAAAAAAGTAATTAAATACATCAACAGATGCCAAAACAAAAACCACATGATTATATCATTAGATGGAGAAAAAGCTTTTGATAAAATCCAGCACCCCATCTTGATTAAAAACCCTCGAACATCTAGGCATACAGGGAACATACCTCAACGTAGTAAAAGCCATCTATGAGAAACCCACAGCCAGCATACTCCTAAACGGACAAAAATTGAAACTATTTCTCCTGAAAACTGGAACAAGACAAGGATGCCCACTCTCACCCCTCCTGTTCAATATAGTAGTGGAAGTCCTGGCTAG
>NW_007258922.1:654611-654937 GCF_000164805.1 Carlito syrichta | reverse complement strand
AAAAAATCAATGAAAAAAAAAGCTGGTTCTTCAAAAGGATAAACAAGATCAATGGTCCCCTACCTAGACTGACCAAGAAAAAGAAAGAAAAAAACCCAAATAAGCACAATCAGAAACACAACAGATGAAGTCACATCTGACCCTGAAGAAATACAAACGATCATTGGAGAATACTATGTAGACTTGTATGGAAACAAACTTGAAAACCTCAATGAAATAGAGGACTTTCTATCATCACACAAACTACCTAGGTTGAAACAAGAAGAAATTGAGACTCTAAATAGACCAATAACAATCAAGGAAATTGACTACGTAATAAGAAAACT
>NW_007258922.1:562070-654221 GCF_000164805.1 Carlito syrichta | reverse complement strand
AACACAGGAATTCATATGGAAACACAAACGACCAAGAATAGTCAGAACAATCCTCAACAAAAAAAACAAAGCAAGTGGTATCACACTGTCAGACTTCAACTTTACTATAAAGCTATAATCATTAAAACAGCTTGGTATTGGTATAGGAACAGGCATATAGATCAATGGAATAGAACTGAGATCCCAGAAGCAAAACCTCAATTTTTCAACCAACTCATCTTCGACAAAGCCTCCACCACCTATCACTGGGGAGAGGAGAACCTATTCAGTAAATGGTGCTGGGAAAACTGGCTGACCACATGCAGAAGATTGAAACAGGACCCCTATCTATCCCCATACACAAAAATAAACTCCAAATGGATCAGAGACCTAAATATAAAACCTCAAACCATAAGAACCTTAGAAAATGAAGGACACACCCTCATGGATATTGGAACTGGCATCCAATTCCTGAACAAAACCTGAAACCCACAGGCATAAGGGACAAGATAGACAAGTGGGACCTCATTAAACTTACAAGCTTCTGCAAAGCCAAAGAAACCATCAAGAGAGCAGGGAGACAGCCTACAGACTGGGAAAAAGTATTTGCCAACTCCAGATCTGACAAAGGCTTAAGATCTTGGATCTACAAGGAACTCAAACATGCTGAAAAGAAAAAAACAAACAACCCCATTATAAAATGGGCAAAAGATATGAATAGACACTTCACAAAGGAAGACATCCGAGCAGCCAACAGACATGTGAAGAAATGCTCAACCTCACTAATCATCAGGGAAATGCAAATCAAAACCACACTGAGATACCACCTAACTCCAGTCAGAATGGCAATTATCAATAACTCAGAAAATAATAGTTGTTGGAGAGGGTATGGGGAAAAGGGAACACTCCTACACTGTTGGTGGGAGTGTAAACTAGTGCAACCTCTGTGGAAAGCAGTGTGGCGATTCCTAAAAGCTCTAAACATCAACCTCCCATATCACCCTGCAATCCCCCTACTGGGAATATACTCGGAAGAACTCAAATCACTTTATAAAAAAGATACCTGCACACGAATGCTTTTCGCAGCATTGTTCACAATAGCAAGAACCTGGAACCAACCGCACTGTCCATTAAAAGAGGACTGGATTTAAAAAATGTGGTACATATATACGATGGAATACTATGCAGCCATAACAAAGAACAAAATCATGAATTTCACAGCAACCTGGATGGAGTTAGAGTCTATAATACTAAGTGACCTCTCACAGAAACAAAGATCTGAGTATCACATGTTCTCACTCATATAGTGGACCTTGATCATCCAACGCACTACCATAAGAAAATGACTGACAGTGGTGAGAAACTGTGGGGGGGATGGGACTAATGGTAGTAAAGATCTGTCTGGGGACGGGGAGACACCTGTTATCAACAAGGGGGCCTGAATGAAGCATATTTGTATACCTAACACTTAACTGTACCCCACAATATCAAAATAAAAAATATTGATAAAAAATAAAGTAAAATAAAAATATTTTTCCTTTGTGCATGAATGTGTATGTGAGAGGTTGATCTGCATCCCCTCCTTTTATTCTCTTTCTTCTTTTGTATTTGTTTTCTGTTTATGTGTGTATATGAATGATTGAGAGTTCATCTTTCAGTTCTTTTCTTTGTCAGTTTGTTTTGACTCTTTTGTTCTTCTCTTTTTTTAGTTTAATGTGTGTGTGAATATATGTGTGAAGGTTTAATCTGAATTCTTATTTTTTCTTGGATTTTTTTTTCCTATCCTTTCTCTTTTATTCCTCCATTCATTTTGTGCTTGACATGTGTATGCATTTAGTTTTCCTAGTTTTTTGTTGCTGCTGTTGTTTGCTTTGTTTTGCTTTGTTGTTATTCCAGTTTGTTTTGGAGTGTGTGTGTATGTGTGTGTGTGTGTGTGTGTCTGTGTGTGTGTCTGTGTGTGTTGTGTGTTTTGCTTTGGTTTCTGCTTTCATTGTTCTGGGTTTTTATTCTTTTCTTTTTTTTATTTCTGTTCATCTTATTTCATTCTACTTTTCTCTGTTCTCCTCATTACTGTTACTGTACCTTGGACACAGGGGGTACACACACGTATCCATTGCATCATCATATAGAGTGGTGGTGGGGAGTGGGTCTCAGGGAGCCCATACCACAATCAGTGAACATTGTGATTTGCAGGTAGTTTTTGAATACAAGCTCCCTATCCTCTAACTTATTCAACTCTCAAAACTATAAGAGACAGCAAAGCTTCCCACTCACAATTCTGTTTCAAAATAGAACAAATCCAAACCCTGGAACATGGAAGAGCAGAGGACTGAGCAAACATCAGAAGTGAAAGTCTCTCCCACTGCCACTGAATAATGGAACTAAAGAGAAAAGAAAGAGGTCTGTCACAAATGAGAAAAAACCATGGGAGACCATAGGAAATCTTCAGTGTAACAAAGAGAAGGCATCTGAAAAATCAGACCTCAGAGTGCAAATAATGGAAGTAGCCAATGATTGGCCCAAGAATATGACAGGAACTGGGAAATGGATAGAAAGAGTACATAAGACTCAAGAAAGACAAGATGCAACACTGAAAGAACTTGTAACAGAGATTTTGGCCATAAAAATTTCATCCAGGAAATAAATAACAAGATAACAAGCATGGAAAGAAGAATTAATCAAGCAGAAGAAAGAAGACCAGAACATGGAATTAACCTGATCTGTAAAAAACATAGAATGAAAACTTAGAAAGAAGTCAGGCTCGGTGGCTCAGCCTCTAATCCCATGCTTTGGGAGGCTGAGGTGAGTGGATTGCCTGAGCCCGCAGGTTCGAGACCCGCCTGGGCAACTTGGCGAGACCTCATCTCTACAATAAATAAAAAATTAGCCAGACATGGTAGCACATGCCCGTAGTTCCAGCTACTTGGAAGGCTGAGGCAGAAGGATCACCAAAGCCCAGCAGGTCGAGGCTGCAGTGGCCAGGAGCAGCCACTGCACTCCAATCTGGGTGACAGAGTGAGACTCCAACTCAAAAACAGAAACAAAAACAAAGAAAACTCAGAAAGAAAGAACAAAGTCTATAAGAGATGTGCAATTATATCAAGAACCTGATTGGTATCCCAGAAGAAGAAAGAGAAACAGTGAACACCTTGGAGCAAGTATTCCAGGAGGTTATCGAAGAAAACTTTCCTCATCTCATCAGAAAAGTGACCATCCAAATACAAAAGATGAAGAGAACTCCCAAAAGACATGAAATGAGAAGATGAACCCACAGACACAGAGTAATTCACCTACAAAAGTAGGCACAAAAGAAAAAATCCTAAAGGCAGCAAAAGACAAAGGCAGACTATCTACCAGGAAAAACCAGTCAGAATAGCAGCAGACCTATCAGCAGAAACACTAAAAGCAAGAAGCAACTAGAGTCCAATATTCAAGTCCTCAGAGATAAACAATTTCAACCAAGAATTTCCTACTCATCCAAGCTCAACTTCATCAGTGATAGAGAATCAAAATCCCTCCCAGTCATCCAATCCCTAAGACATTATGCAACTTCCAGACCAGCTCTACAGGAGATACTTAAAAAGGTATTAGGCACAGAAGGAAGAAAACAAGAATGACCATGCACTTCCCAAGAGAACAGGAAAGCACAGAATCAACAGAGAATACAACACAACAGCAAACTTGAAAACATGCACATACATCAACCCCAAAGCTAAAAGAAAATAAACAAACAAAGAAAAAATTTTGTAAGAACCTCATGATGGGGGGGGTCAAATTTCAATAATCAGCCTGAATGTGAATGGACTAAATGCATCCCTGAAAAGACACAGAATGACAAACTGGATAAGAACCCATGACTCAATTATTTGCTGCATCCAGGAAATTCATCTCACCACAAGGGATGCACACAGACAAGAACTTAGACAATGGAAAACAAGTTTCCAGGCAAGTGGATCACAAAAGAAGGCAGGAATCATGATCTAAATATCAAACAAAACAACCTTTGAGTTATCAAAAATTTTAAAAGGTAAGAAAGGACACTACATAATGAAAAAAGTTTCAATCCATCAACAAAAAATATCCATCTAAACACACATGAATCCAACACAGGAACACCAGCAATTATAAGACAGCTACTAAGTAAGCTAAAAATATATATTGAATTTAACACTATTATAGCAGGGGACTTGAACACCCCACTAACAGTCCTAGATCGATCATCAAGGCAAAAAACCAAGAAGAAGACCTAGAAACTCAACTGGATGCTTGACTAAATGGACTTAACAGATACCTACAGATTATTCCACCCAACAAACACAGAATATACATTCTACTCACCACCACATGGAAATTACTCCAAGATTAGTCACATCCTCAGCCATAAATCAAGCATAAACAAATTCCATAAAGTTGAAATATTGCTATGCACCTTCTCAGATCACAGTGGAATAAAAATTAATATCAAGACCATCAGTATTTCCCCAAAGACATGGACACTAGATAGCATGATGCTGAAAAACTACTGGGTCAATACTGAAATCAAAGCAGAAATTAAAAGATTCCTGGAAACAAATGAAAATAAAGAAACATCTTATCAAAACCTCTAGAATGCCTTGAAAATAGTTCCAAGAGGGGAATTTATATCTCTACAAACACACATAAAGGAAATGGAAAGTTTACAAATTAACAGCCTAACAAATCACCTAAGGGAGCTGGAAATAGAAGACCACCAACCCAAACTTTAGCAGAAGAATTCAGATTACCAAAGTAAGAGCCCAAATATGGGACATAAAAGACAAAAATATCATAGAAAACATAAACAAAACAAAAGCTGGTTCTTTAAAAGAATTAACAAGATTGATGGACCCCTAGTTACAATGACCAAGAAAAACAGAGAAAAAGCCAAAATAAAGACAATCAGAAATACAAAAGTTCAAATCACAATTGACCCTGAAGAAATATAGATTATCAGAGATTACTATTCATACCAGTATGGAAATAACCTAAATGAAATGGAGGACTTTCTGACATCACACCACCTCGCAAGGTTGAAACTGAAAGAAGTTGAAACAATAAATAGACCAATAACAAGCCAGGATATTGACTCTGTCATAAGAAAACTACCTACAAAAAAAAAAAAAGCCCTGGACTAGATGACTCTCCAGCAGAATTCTATAAAACATACAAGCAGGTGCTGATACCATTCCTATTGAAAGTATTAGAGGCAATTGAGAAAGATGAAATTTTCCCAAAATCATCTTGCAAAGCTAACATCACACTGATATCCAAACCAGGTAAAGATCCAACAAAAAAAGAGAAGTACAGGCCAATCTCCTTATGAACACAGATGCAAAAATCCTTAACAAGATTCTAACAAATTTGATCCAAGACCACATCTCAAAAATCATCCACCATGACCAAGTATGGTTCATTCCCAGGATGCAGGGCTGGTTCAACACCTGCAAGACCATAAATGTAATTAAATACATCAACAGACATTAAAAACAAGAACCACATGATTATATCATTAGATATAGAAAAAGCTTTTGATAAAATCAGCATCCTTTCTTGATAAAAACCCTCAAACACCTAAGTATAGAAGGAAACATACTTCAATATGCCATCTACAATACACTCACAGCTAGTATATTGTTTAATGGACAGAAACTAGTAACATTTACCCTGAAAACCGGAACAAGACAAGGCTGCCTGCCCCTCTTGGCAACATTGTGTTGGAAGTCCTAGTTAGAGCAATGAGACAAGAGAAGGAAATCAGGGGTATCCAAATAGGAAAAGATGAAGTTAAGTTACCCCTCTTTGCTGACAATATGATCCTATACATCAAAAATCCAAGAGAATCTGCCAAAAATCTACTTGTGCTGATGAAGACCTCTGGCAATGTCTTGGTATACAAAATAGATGTACAAAAGACAGTTTCATTCTTATACACCAATAAAAAGCAGGTGGAGAACCAAAAAAAAAATAAAATAAAATAAACCACAAACTCATTTATAACCATAACAAAATAAATGAAATACCTCAGCATCTTCCTAACCAGAAAAGTGAAAGACCTTTATAATGAGAACTACAAAACACTGCTCAAATAAATCCAAAAAGACACAAACAAATGGAAAAATATTCCATGCTCATGAACAGAAAGAATCAACATTGTTAAGTGTCCATCCTACCAAAGGCAATCTTCAGATTCAATGCAATACCCATTAAATTACCAACATCATTTTTCTCAGACTGGAAATGACAATAAGGAAATTCATATGGAAACATAAATGACCACAAATAGCCAAAACAATCCTTAGCAAAAGAAACAAAGCAGGAGATATCACACTTCCAGACTTCAAACTTTACTATTAAGGCTATAATAACCAAAACAGTCTGGTATTGGTACAAGAACAGGTGTACAGACCAATGGAACAGAACAGAGATTCTGGAAGCAAAGCCTCAATTTTTCAACCACTTCATCTTTGGCAAAGCCTCCAACAACAACCACTGGGGAGAGGAGAACCTATTCAATAAATGGTGCTGGGGAAACTGGCTGACCACATGCAGAAGATTGAAACAGGACCCCCTACCTATCACCATACACAAAAATTAACTCCAAATGGATCAAAAACCTAATAGTAAAACCTCAAACTATAAAAGTCATAGAAAATGCAGGAGACACCTTATAGAAATTGGAACTGGCAACCACTTCCTGATTAAAATCCTAAGTGCCCATGCCATAAGAGATAAGACAGGCAAATGGAACCTCATCAACCTGAAAAGCTTCTGAAAAGCAAAAGAAACCATCAAGAGAATGGGGAGACAGCCAACAGAATGGAAAAAAAATATTTAACAACTGTGTATCTGACAAAGGCCTAACATCTAGGATCTACAAAGAACTCAAAATTGCCAAAAGGAAAAAAACAAATAGCCCCATTATAAAGTGGGCAAAAGACATGAATAGAGACTTCTCAAAAGAAGATATATGAGCAGCCAACAGACACATGACAAAGTGTTCAGCCTCACTAATCATCACAGAAATGTAAATCAAAACTACACTGAGATACCAATCTAACCCCAGTAAGAATGACCATCATTAATAAAAACAAACAACAGATGTTGGAGAGGATTTGGAGGAAAGGGAACACTTCTGCACTGCTGGTGGGAATCGAAACTAGTGCAACCTCTTTGTAAAAGTGTGGTGATTACTGTAAGAACTAGGAATTGACCTTCTATATGACCCAGCAATCCCCCTATTGGGAATATACCCAAAGGAACTCAAATCATTCTACAAAAAAGATACCTGAACACACATGTTTTTGCAGCACTATTCACAATAGTAAAAACACAAAACCAACCATGCTGCCCATCGAAGCTGGACTGGATTTTTAAAATGTGGTACATATACACAATGGAATATTAAGCAGCCATAAAGAAGGACAAACATACAGACTTCACAGCAACTTGGATGGATTTAGAGTCTATCATACTCAGTGATCTATCACAGAAACAAAAAACAGAGTACCATATGTTCTCATTCATAAGCGGAACTTGAACAATTATCAGACTATAAGAAAGGGATTGGGAGTAGAGCAAAACTGCCAGGGTAGAGGGGGTGGAATTGGCACTTAAAGGAAACGGCCAGGGGAGGGGGGAGCACACCTCATCAACAAGGGTACCTGCATAATGAACATTTATATACCTTACCCTGAATTGTACCCCAAATCTTTAAAATTAAAATTTTTTTTAAAAATATTGAGCCTATCAATTTTAAGAATAATTAAAATTTGAGTAAAAGTAATGGATACAAAAGCCAGGCAGCAATCAAGGATGAAATGGCAAGATGATGATGACGATGATGATGATGATGATAAAGAGAGAGAGAGAGAGAGATGATAGATATTCTTACAAGGTTTTGACCGTCAGGGAAAGGAGAGAAACTTGATTTAGAATGCAATTAAGTATCATAATGATTAATAATTAAGTATAAGTACCATAATAAGTATCACTAAGTCGATAAAGTCACTATGTCTTCAAAAGTATTATAATGTCATAAAATGACACCAGTTTAGGAATCAGAACATCCAAATTCTAATTGCAAATAATACCTGTGTCTGAAATTAAAATATAACCATTTTATCCCTTTGGTAAGGGAAAAAAGTAGCTTCAGAGATGCAAAACTAAGAAATATGACTTTGGATCATCCTTCCCCCACGATACCTAAAAAATTGGGGAGCATCTGTGTGACAAAGGGGAGCTGAGAGAATGCGGTGCAATGCCTTGTTCAATCATTGGGCTATGGACATGTCAATCATCTCTGCTTTGTAAATGAGCAGAGAGTTCTGTTCCCTCACAACAGAAACAGAAACTTGTAACCAGGCACAGACTGGAGTGCGAATCTGCCTCCGGTTGTTGCAAGGAAGTAATTTATTATAGTGGAGCTACAAGAAAAGTTGGCATTGACTTGGTCCATATGTCTCCTATTTTGAGCTATCTCCAGATGTTAGCTAGAACTGCTGAGCATCATCAAAAAGTTCAACAAGTCTAAAACAGCCTATGAATAAGCTTGAGGCAAGTTTAAGGGAAAACATCAAAGAAAGGCCAGGAATTCCTGGGGTCCACAACTCTACACTGTAAGCTCTTCCATCTAACTCCAAATACATTGAGAATAAAAAGTACATCTTCAGTGCATTTATTCAACAAATATTTATTGAGACCCTAGTATGTGTTAGACTCCATGCTATATTAATACGACTCGAAACACTATAGGTAAAAACAGTTTTGAATGGAAGATCCATTACTTTCAGGTGAGGAGGACCACCTAGAATTCAGGAAAAGAACCTTTATGAGACAACATGAAAATGTCTTTCTGACTCAAGAGCAGATGATCTATTTACCCACACATTGGAAGAAAACCAGGAAGCAGTTTTTAGTAGAAAGCAATTACAGACAACAAGACTATGACTTGTAAAGTAATAAATGAAAATATAATGTAACAGAAAACTGAGAGAAACACAAAGGAAAACAACTCTGCACAAAAAGATAATTCACTTTATCAAACTTTCCATTTTAAGTAGAAATCAACTTCCACTGGTCCCAGCAAGAGACCCTGGTTAGGATTTAGGCTGTGGACGTAGTTAAAACACAAATCTATTCCCGGTCAGAAGTAGGTTTGCCAGATCTTATCTGCAACTAGACAGAGTGAAGTATGGATTGGAAAAATACAAATATGTTGAATTCTTCACTCCTGTAAATTTTAGAATGCTTTTCTTTGCTCATTGGGAAAATATGTTTAATAAATGAATAAATAAAACTTTATTTTGGCCAAACTGGAAGAATGAATTATTCTCACCTTGATCAAAATAACAAATTCAATAGAAGATGAGGGTCCCTACCTCTGCTCTAAAGTAAAACCTGGAATTGGACTAGCTCAAAATCTGCAAAAGTGGCAGAGCTTAGGTAAATAAAAAATGCAGGTCATAGCCAGGCTCGATGGCTCAGCCTGTAATCCCACGCCTTTGGGAGGCTGAAGTGAGTGGATTGCCTGAGCCCGCAGGTTCGAGACCCGCCTGGGCAGCGAGACCTCATCTCTACAATAAATCAAAAAATCAGCCCGGCGTGATAGCGCATGCCTGTAATTCCGGCTACTCGGAAGGCTGAGGCAGAAGGATCGCTGGAGCCCAGCAGGTCGAGGCTGCGGTGGCCGGGAGCGGCCACGGCACTCCAGTCTGGGCGACAGAGTGAGACTCTAACTCAAAAAAACAAAAAACAAAAAAAAGGAAAATGCAGGTCATAAAGATGAAATGGGACGCTGCTTCCACAAAATACAATTTCCTTAGAAACTCACCCTATAATTAATTATCTCGGGCAAGAAACTCACTTTCTCTGTTCCTCCATCTCCTGATCCATTTCCCAGAGTAACTCTTCTCCTACAGGTGGCACTTTATTTGATGACACTGGTTTGACAGGCAGCAAGTGCCGCTGCTTGACCAAAAAGGGTAGTGTGGAGCTTCTGGCTTACACAGACAATAGGCCTGTTAATGGTCAATGTAACAATTCTGAATGTAAACATACAAATATGTGTTCTCTCATCAGAAGTAAAAAATGAAAAGAAGGTTGGTATTATAAGAAGAGAAAGATGGAGAACCGAACTCACATGAAAAAGAAAGAATTAAAAGATTTGGGGGCAGTAGAATGAGCAACCAGTCCTCACAGACAATGTTCTGTCTCAATTAAACACAAGCTCATGTGCTTCTTTCCTGAACTTGCTATGTCAATATCATTTGTCCATCCTTTGTTTATTTCACTGCATGAGCTCCTTCTCATTTAATTAATGCATTGAAATGAAACATGAAGTTTCCTTATCAGTTCATTTTGAAAATATATTCTGACTTGTTAATCTCTCTCTTCTTTAACAGAAGATTTCTATAGCTTATATTACAAGGAATGACAAGGGCAATTATCATTAAAAACTGAGCAGAACAAAGCTATGGTAATGAGGAGTGCTACAATTTATTCACCAAGACGCTCAATGATAAAAGGATAAAATGAACCTACCTTACTCTTTCTGATAACAAAGCAATTACAGCTTGTAAAGTAATATGGAGAAAATAATAATTTAATAGAAAATTGAGAGAATGGTGGGCACAGAGAAACACAAAGGAAAACAACTCTGCACAAAAGATAATTCACTTTATCAAAACTTCCCATTATGAATAGAAAACCCCTTGCCAAAAATGTCAGGATGCACAGCAATATTTTTCCCAGGAAAAAGAATTCTCTCTTATTCATATTCAGAAGGTTGCTAGCAAAATGATACGATGAAAAAGTCTTTCTCTGAAAGTAATAAGCAAGGAAGCACAAGCAGAGGTAAAGCAAGGATAGTGTAATACATAACACACACATACAAACAAAGACTTAGAGACCAGAATTCTAAGAAAAAAAAATTGTGGACCAGAGGCCACAGGATTAACATTTTGAATGAACAAATCAACATTTGGGTGAAGTGAGAGATGGCAGCCTCGTGACCTTCAAAGACATGTGAAAGGACTCCAGCTGCCAAGACAATGTCAGC
The DNA here is from genome assembly GCF_000164805.1 of Carlito syrichta. Classification (NCBI taxonomy): domain Eukaryota; kingdom Metazoa; phylum Chordata; class Mammalia; order Primates; family Tarsiidae; genus Carlito; species Carlito syrichta. The sequence continues at coordinate 643,168 of NW_007258922.1, read as the reverse complement.
AGTTCCAATACAATGCCAGGCATGCCCACACTGGTAGAAAGCACATCTGTGGGCCAAGCCAGTTCAAGACTCCTGAGTTAAAAAGTGCTCATCAAGGAACTTAAATATGAAACTGACAGCCAAGGCATTTAAGCTTCAGTTTGTAGCCCTGAAGCTCTCACTCCCAGAGTCTTAAATCACTTCCATTGTTTCATCTTGAAATCGGGAATGGCTCCGCTTACCTGTCAGGGAGGCCATAAAGATCAGGTAATGATTACAAAGTGATCTGGAGCTAAGTGTTAAATATTACAAGACACAATGCACGCTAGAATCTGGCCTACACAGTTGACACAGACTCCATACTGCTCAGACCACGCATGTCACCTTCCAGGTGTTATTGATTACATGAGAAAAAGCCTGGAGATCAGGTTTTGTTTCCCATATTTACAGAGAATTGTATCTCCCTACAATAGCTGTGATAATGGTGCCAAAGGAGATACAAAGAGTGTACATCCTTTATGAACAAAGAACAAATGTTGATTGCTGAGGTGGTTGTTCCGTTTCTTACATACAGATTGCCTCTCTCTCCAACCCTTCTCCAGTCCTCTTCCCTTTCTTCCTCTCTCATTATTGCTTTTTTACGTTCCTTCACACACACACACACACACACACACACACACACACACACACACTTATTCTTAACCCCACATTCTCAATTCTAATATTAAAGTTAAGTCCCATTTATACATTGTATAACACATTACCACCCTGTCCAAAGACTCCACAATCCAGGAATGACCCATCACAGTGAAGAGCTGTAAACCTATTGTATCAGTTCACTCTGTATTACTATAAAGGAATATTTGACTGGGTAATTTATAAAAGAAAGAGATTTATTTGGCTCATGGTTCTGCAGACTGTGCAAGAAGCATAGTACTGGCATCTGCTTCTGGTAAGGCCTCAGGAAACTTTTACTCCTGGCAGAAGGCAAGGAGAGCCAGCATGTCACATGGTGAGAGCAGAAAAACAAGTAAGACAGAAGGAACTGCATGGATCATGGGGGCAGATCTCTCAGAATGTCTTGGGGCTGCCCTGGTGATAATCAATGAGTTCACGCTCTATTTGTTCACACAGAGCTGGTTGTTGAAAAGAGCCTGGTGCCTCCTTCTCACTCTCTTTTGCTTCCATTCTTGCCATGTAATATGCCTGCTCCCTCTCCACCTTCTGCCATGATTGTAAGTTTCTTGAGGTCTCTCTAGAAGCCCAGCAGATGCCAGTGCCATGCAGAACCATGACCCAAAATAAATCTTGTTTCTTTATGATTATTTACTCAATCTCAGGTATTCCTTCACAGCAATGCAAAAACAGACTGAAACACTTACGGATTATGAATATGTGATCATCTAGTTCAGTTCCTCACCAGATGTTTGAATCTCCTCTGTAACATGCCCAACTGCCACTGGTAATGATAAAACCCACTCTCCAAGCAGTTTGTTGTATTTATAAAGTTTTAATTGCTTGCAAGTTATTTTGTATATTGAACTAAAATCTGCCTCCCAATAGTGTTCATCCCTGATTTTATTTAGTTTTGCGCTTTGGAGTCACACAAATATCTAATCCCTCATCTTCATTTCAGCTCCACAGATATCGGACAGCAATTGTCTTCCCACCAAAACTCTACAAAGGCTTTGAATTCTTCAGAGTTTTGAGGTTAGCAGTAGGGAGAAGGTTACTTGGATTTTTCAAAGTGGGGTCCAGCTTTGACAGTGCCAGTTTTTAGGGGAATTAGTATCTTCTTTCAGTATTAAAATATTCATCTGTGGGTGCTTTTTTACTGAGGCACATTCAGATATGGGAGGATAAGTGGGCATAAGTTTCTAGTCGAGTCATGGCAGTGGATAAGAAGAGACAGATGTGCGTCTCAGATACCAGGCTAGCAAATTTGCTTGGCTTGAGCAGGGAGCCTGCAATGCTGAGTAACAGAAATGCAGATTGGCAGGTAGAATTGGGCAGGATATCAAGGAGAATATAAGACTCAAGAATGGTTCAACTCTGGGGAAATGAGCAACGAAGGTTACAAATATCTAACATATTCAGTTTTTACTTATTTTCTGAGAAGATTTTTGGTTACCATAAAAGTCCTTATTTTGCCAAATATTTAAGGAGTGTGCCAAATATTTAAGCACCTACTATTTGGCAGGCACTGTTCTGGGCACTGAAAGCTTAGTGGTAACCAAAGCCTTTGCTGTCATGGAGCTTACATTCTAGTGAAGTACTTAACACACAAGTAAATAGATACAGATTAGAGGTCATGATAGTGTTCTGTAGTAGAGTGTCATTTTCCAGCTGTATTATCTGTCAGCCTCTTTCATCTTCAGTTTTCCTATCTCTAAATAAGTATATAACAATCCATAAAACATAATGTCATTTGAAGAATTAAATTAGATAATATAAGATGTTGGCATAGTACCTGGCACAAAATCGTTGCTCAACGTAGATGTATCATTGACATAAATTTTGCTGTTGGCTTTTTTCCTGCCCTGCAGTTTGTTCCCAATGATCCTGTGGGGAAGGGAATGGTAGAAAGCTAGATTTTATTGACTCCTCAGTTTAGCATGTATTCTGCAGCTAGATGAGTCTTCTGCCAAGTACTTCACAGTAAGGGTGAGGCTGCCAGCCACCCATGTCTCTGGAGAGTAGTGCCATAGTTATTGATGTCTGCTCCTACCCAACATTCACTCCTTATTCTCCAACAAACTGACTTTCCCTAGTAAATCACCATTCCCCACACTCAACCCACTTGTTTCTATTGAAAATTCACAGGAAGTGCTGGATCATCTCGGAGAGAGCCGCCATCTTGTTTCTTCCCCTTTAACCCTGTGAAATGCAGGTCTGGGGAGTCAGTAGGTAGGATGCTGGGACACCCAGAAGCAGGGAGATGCCCTGTTGGATCACATCTGCTGTCATTCAAGATCAGAAGGGTGGTGGCCTGTCGCCTTATCCAATCGGTGATGCTAGTTCGGAAGCTGCCCAATCAGAAAAGAGATTAAAGTGCTGAATCATCTCGGAGAGAGCTGCGTATATCTGCTTCTTCCCTTTTCACCCTGTGAAATGCACGTCTGGGGAGTCCGTAGGGAGGATGCTGGGACACCCAGAAGCCAGGAGATGGGGTTGTTGTCATTCAAGGATGTGGCCATAGAATTCTTTCCAGAGGAGTGGGCATGCCTAAACTCCCCTCAGCGAATATTATACAGGACTGTGATGTTAGAGAACCATAGAAACCTGGTTTTTCTAGGACTTGGTGGCTCTAAGCCAGACCTCATCACATGTCTGGAGCAAAGGAAAGAGGCCTGGGATGTGAAGAGATATGGCACATTAGCCAAACTTCCAGTGATCCATACTGGAGAGAAACCCTACAAATGTGAAGAATGTGGCAAAGCCTTTCACATTTATTCACTCCTTACTCAACATACGATGATCCACACTGGAGAGAAACGCTACAATGTGAAGAATGTGGCAAAGCCTTTCAATTTCATTCAAATCTTACTCGACATACAGTGATCCATACTGGAGTGAAACGTTACAAATGTGAAGAATGTGGCAAAGCCTTTCATTCTCATTCAAATCTTAGCCTTTCACTCTCATTCAAATCTTACTTAACATACAGTGATCCATTCTGGAAAGAAATCCTACAAATGTAAAGAATGTGCAAAGTCTTTCACTATCATTCAAATCTTACTCAACATACAGTGATTCATACTGGAAAGAAACCCTACAAAGGTGAAGGATGTGGCAAAGCCTTTCACTCTCAAGGACAATTTGCTGTGCATAAAACCGTCCATACTGGACAGAAACCCTACAAACGTGCAGAATGTGGCAAAGCCTTTCACTCTCATTCAAATCTTACTAAACATACAGTGATCCATACTGGAAAGAAACCCTACAAATGTGCAGAATGTGGCAAAGCCTTTAACTCTCATTCAAATCTTATTTGACATGCATGATCCATACTGGAGAGAAACCCTACAAATGTGCAGAATGTGGTAAAGGCTTTACTCGGTACTCGAATCTTATTGAGCATCAGCGTATCCATACTGGAGAGAAACCCTACAAATGTGAGGAATGTGGCAAGACTTTTCACTCTCACCATGGATTTTCTCAATATAAGACTATGCATACTGGGGAGAAACCCTACAAATGTGAAGAATGTGGCAAAGCCTTTCAGTTTTGTTCATGCCTTACTCGACATATGATGATCCATACTGGAGAGAAACCCTAGAGATGTGAGGAATGTGGCAAAGCCTTTTGCTCTGGAGGAGGATTTGCTGGCCATAAGACCATCCATACTGGAGTAAAACCCTACAAATGTGCAGAATGTGGCAAAGGCTTTACTCAGTACTCGAAGCTTATTGAACATCAGAATATCCATACTGGAGAGAAACCCTACAAATGTGAGGAATGTGGCAAGACCTTTCACACTCACTCTGGATTTTCTCGACATAAGGCCATGTATACTGGGGAGAAATCCTACAAATGTGAAGAATGTGGTAAAGTCTTTTGCTCCCATTCAAAGCTTGCGGGATATATCAAGGTGCATAGTGAAGAGAAACCCTACAAATGCGAAGAATGTGGCAAAGCCATTCACTCTCACTATGGATTTGCTTTACATAAGACCATCCATACTGGGGGGAAAAACCTACAAATGTGAAGATGTGGCAAGGCCTTTCTCATGTAGGATTTGCTAGACATAAGACCATGTATACTGGGGAGAAATCCTACAAATGTGAAGAATATGGCCAAGCCTTTTGCTCCCATTCAAAGCTTGCTGGAGATATCAAGGTGCATACTGGGGAGAAACCATAAGTGTGAAGAATGTGGAAATGCCTTTTGCTCTCACAATGGATTTGATGGACGTAAGACGATCCATACTGGAGAGAAACCCTACAAATGTGAAATATATTGAAAAGCTTTTCACTCTCATTCACTACTTGCTCAACATGTCAAGATCCATACTGTTCAGAAACCCTACAAATGTGAAAAGTGTGGCACAGCTTTTTGTACTCATGGAGGATTTGCTGGACATAAGACCATCGATACTGGAGAGAAACCGTACAAATGTGAAGAGTGTGGCAAAGCCTTTCACTCTATTAAGGATTTGCTGGACATAAGACCATCCATACTGGGAAAAATCCTACAAGTGTAAAGAATATGGCAAAACCTTTCACTCTCACAATGGATTTGCTGAACACATGACCATCCATGCTGGAGAGAAACCCTACAAATGTGAAATATGTGGAAAAGCTTTTCACTCTCATTCACTACTTGCTTGACATGTCAAGATCCATACTATTGTGAAACCTTACAAATGTGAAAAGTGTGGCAAAGCTTTTTCACACTCATAAAGGATTTGCTGGACACAAGACCATCCATTGTGGAGAGAAATCCTACAAACATGATGAATGTGGCAAAGCCTTTTGCTCTCAAATGATTTGCTATACATATGAGGCACCATACTGGAGAGAAACTCTACAAACGTGAAGAATGTTGCAAAGTCTTTTGCTCTCATAAAGTATTTACTGAGCATAAGTCTGTTGATACTGGAGAAAAACCCTACAAATGTTAAGAATGTGACATAGCCATTCACTCTCACAGCAGATTTGCTGGACACATAATCATCCATACTAGAGAGAAACTCTACAAAAGTGAAAAACCTGGTAAGCCCTTTGCTTTCATATACAACTAGCTGGACATATGAGAATCCATACTGAGATGAAACTATGTAAATGAGAGGAATGAGATATAAAGCCTTCAGCTCTCCTTCAATATTTGGTTGACATATGAGCATCTATATTTAGGGATTCCCTATAGATGGGCAGAATGAGATAAACCTTTTCACTGTTATTCCAAGTTTTCTCAACATCAGACAATTTATACTCTAAATTTTCAGTATCTCTAATGACTGGAAAATCATATATCTAGTTATAAACAATAGAGACATGGTGAGAAATTTACAGATGTAAAGAGTACTGTTATCTTTACTCAAACCACAGATCTTTTGCAGGTACAAATGTAAAACATGTCTAAAGACATTAACCAGCAAAAACTTTTTTTGACATTAGACTGTGCATTGTAGAGAATCTATAAATTTAAAGAATGTGGACTGGCCTTTGTTCAAAATATATGCCATTGGAGGGTATTCGGACATAAAACTTTACAGATGCAATTTATATGGAAGCTTATTTACTGAAAGGTCAATTTGAAATAAATATCAAATTTTGAGTGGCATTAGAAGATGGTTTTTTAGTTTGTTTTTTAGGAAAGCATAAGTATATTCTCTGTATAATTTTTGTTTTGCATTGACAGAATATGAGGATATTTCAAAAAGCAAACAATATTGATGTAACTCAACTCACATGATTCTATGCCTTCATTCATAGTGTTTATGTAAAGGCATGGGGTCAGTTGTTGGTACGTTAGAGCTATGAAATGACCTTGTATAGTAGGTCATCAGCACCCATCTCATGTTTTTCATGGAGGATGAAGACACTATGTAATGTCCTTTAAAAGATCGAAGTGCAGAGGTATTTTGTGGCTCACATTAAGTATTACTGTAAGTTCAGAATGAGGTGAGTGCTCAGGATAATATTTTTCTTTGGAAATAAATGACAAAGAATCATTGAGAGTTTTAGAAATCATTTGTCTTACTACTTACATGCAAATGAGAAAATGAGGCAAGAACATTAATATCTTGATGCATCTTCATACTATCAATACTTACAAGCCATAAGTGTAATTTGATATAATATAAAGAAATATTTTCATAGACATCAGAGCAAAGATAATTGCTCTCTTAAAATGTATATATTATAAGTTTATGTTTAGTAAATAATCAGATTCAGTTTTTAAAACTGAGGAAAGCTGTTCGCACATGGATCACACTATCAGAAGAACAGAAATGCTTGAATATTTGTAATCTGGTTTTGCATACAGTGAAATTTGAAGGTTTATTTAGGCTATGTAAATTTGTTTGTTTTAATGAACAGAATTGTTTATAAAGTATTAACATTTGTTGTCCACACAATTAATTGTTATGTTGCCATAAGTGTTCATCTATTCTATCTTACCGAAGATTGTAGGTATATGATGACCATATACTATTGAGTAACTTACAGAAGAATATTTCTAGTGATCCTTTTTGTATAGGTCATATTTTCTTTCTTTTTTTTCTTTAGTTATGTGTCATTTTGATTATTGCAATAAATATTTTACAGGAGTATAATTATAGTACCTAACTTTCTGAATCCTGACTATTGTAAATACTTATATATTAGGTTGGATTTTGACTCTGATGCCTGGGTTGGAATACAGTGGAATATCCATGGTCACTGTAGCTTCAACATGATGGTATCAGGCCATCTTTCTCCTTTAGCCTCCTGAGTAGCTGGTGTCACAAACGTTTACCATCATGTCCAACCAACTATTGGATTCATTGTTAAGACAAGGTCTCACCAAGTTGCTCAGGCTGGCCTGGAAGCCCTAGACTAAGGCAATCTGCTGTACTTTGCCTCCCAAAGTGCTGGAATTATAGGCATGAGTCACCATGCCCAGTCTCTTCTTTCCTTTCTAGTCATCTGGCACTGTGTTGGAAGCACTTGTCCCCTCAGATCATCTGCCTCTAACTCCTGTGGCGTGGGTTCTGGGCTCTGGAATATCTTCAACATTTATATCTTGATACCCTTCCCTTTCCACTGTTTTGTCATAAATACAATGATTCTTTGTAATTTCCTTGATTCACTCTGGAGAAACCAAATGCTCATATGGAAACATTAACATCACGTGGTGTGTGAAACAGAATCTCACATCACTTGGATTAATCACCTGGCAGCAGGAAGTGGTCACAAAATTATTGACTGATATACTTTGTCTCATAGCTAATTTAATGCCGTTATGAGTTAATACTGCATCTTTACATTATTTACACATTTCCCAACTGCTGATGGTGCCATGTATACCCTGTAAGTGCATAAATTATAAGTTTACTTTTGTATGATAGATTTATATATCTTTGTGATAGTAAATGTCAAAATAGACAAGAATATACTTTATCTGATGTCCTCATGACATTTTTAAAGTATGTTTTTAAACTGTGGTTCTGTGTGTTTCTTTTAAATAATCACAAATTGTCAAAAAAGAAATTCCAGTATATTTGTTGAAAAAGTGTGGACCTATGCAGGTCAAACCCATGTTCTTCATGGGCTAACATTACAGTGAGAAAAATAGATGTGGAAATAACAAGACAGTATAATCTTGACTAGCCCTATTTGAAAAACAGCCAAGCCAGCATAATTATGAATATAATAAATCAACATAAAATGTATGAGATAAATATAAAATTAGATTGAACTGATAATAGTACTATTGCATGAAAATATTGAGCACAATTTATATACTCAGAGTGTCAAAGTCCAAGTGATGAAAATTATGATTACAGTTCTACATAAGTGGTGACTTGAATGTAAAGTATGAAACATTTCCCAAACATTTATGTAGTGGTTTGAGTAAAATATATGAAAAAATAAAAATAAAAGGTCATATCCAAAAAAAAAAAAGAAAATTCACATTACTCCAATTAATGTAAGATGTAAAGAAAGCACTCTATGAAAAGTAGTACTTTATGGCTTGATTGTTTTCTCTCTTGAACCTGTCCCTAAGTGTCATCATCAAATATTATACAGGCCAAATCTCTCATCTCTAGGTGTTGTGGGGGAGGGAGCACATGTTTCATCTCTTCATATCAACATTATCAACTTCTCTTTCATTTAATAGTAATAACTCGCCAGACTTTTCCTTGGACTGAGGGAAATATTCCTCAAGATGACCTTCTGCCCTTTGTTCTGAGCTCTTGCTCACCAGGCAAGCCCCAGTCCCTCCTTCAGATTCTCTGACTTCTATGGTACCCAAGTGGTCAATGAGTACATCCAGGTCCCCAGAAAGGGATATCCCCCACTGTCAATTAATTAGCTGACATTCTGATGTACGTGCCTGCCTCCTGTGAGTTTAGATAGTGTGAGTCAATATCTGGAAGACTATCTGCTTCTAGATATCTTGTTGGATAAGATTTCTTGATCAACAAAGCTGGAATCAAAGCTAAGATGTAATGACCCACAATGTACCACTTCCCTCTGTTATATCATGCAGCCAGTAGTTTCACTATACACTTCAGTTGTCTCTAATTGCAGGAGATAGTGTTGGGCCCCAGATAGTGAGAGATAGAGGGAAAAATCATGGGAAGGTAAATAACTAAAAGTCAATATTTATACTCATAGATGTCTTACAGCTCTCTGTTACAACTCTCAAATGAACTTTCCCTAAGAATCCTTTGTCACAAGGAACCATAGACCTTGAACAGTTCTGATGTTCAGGTATATATCTGACTTCTATCCCTTTTTCCAGAACAGTCATTCTAAAAAAATTCCTACTTGTCTTTTCTCAGTTTTATTTAAGCTTCTATTCTTGGCTTTTCTTTATTGTTTCTTTCATTTGGATTTAAAGATAATTGCTCTGGTTTTTTCAATACAAATGTAGCTCTGATACAATCCAACAGCTATTTAAACTAAGGTAACTACAGAGCCAACACCTTGACCTCATCATTGGGAAAGTCATTCATACATACCAAGTGGGAATGTGTGTCTTCACTGATGGTAAGAGGTTGGATGAATAAAGGAGCCATTCAGCATTATGGGAAAAGTACAAGGACAGAATGAACAAAGATAAGAACTGAGGAATGTGCATAGGGTATGTGGGGAAAGGGAACCCAGTGTACTAAGACTTCCAAGCTGATCAAGAGGGTTCATTTTTGAATATGTAAAGATCATGTTAGATTATTAGGGCAAAATGAAGTCGTGGAAGCACTGAAAGCTAGATTGAAATGTATACTTTACCATCCATTGTGAGTTTTTAAGAAAAGAACCACATGCTATTTAGAAACAGGAATTTGGCACCAATACACCTGAAAGTTTGGGGGAGAGAGAGAGAGAGCTTAAAGTAGAAAACAGACTTTGAGAGTTGCTGCAGTAATCCTGATCTTGACCCTTGATCACAGGTGTGATTTTTAAATATTATGAATAATGGCACAATGTTTGACTACCTAGAAGAAAGAATCAAATATCATTCTGATGATGTAAGCTTAGAGCACTAGATGACTGACCAGTACTACGTATCTTGAACAGAGCACTTGAACAAACCACGCAGGGGCTCTGAGAAGTTTGCCAACTCATTAGAGTGTCTCAGCCAAACTGAGAAATAAATGCAACTTTTCACATTAATTCTTTGTAGCATCCATGCCTAGTCAAGAATCAATTAGTATATACCAGACCATCTAATCTAGTGACTAGAGTTTTACAATGTTGTGCCCAAGATGAACATACTCTCAAAAGCACATGAATGGAGAGAAAGATTAATATATTTTTTCCTTCCATACATGTGTGGATTTGTCCTTTTTTTAAATTTGAAGTTGAGGCAGTACATGGGCAGGTTTGTTATGTGGGTATATTGTGTTATGGTGAGGTCTGTGCTTCTGTTGAACACATCACCCAAATAAAGAACATGGTAGAAAATAGGTAGCTTTTCAGCCCTTGCCCCCTCCGTGGTTCCACTTTTAGGAGTCCTTATCTTTGTATTAGTGTGCACCTCAAATTTAGCTCTCACTTATAAGTGAGAAATGCAGTATTTGGTTTTCTGTTTCTGCATTAACTCACATCCATGTTGCTGCAAAGGACATTATTTCTTTATTTTTATGGCTATATAGTATTCCATGGTGTATAAGTACTATATTTTCTTTATCCAACCCACCGTTGATTGGCACCCATTTAGTTCCACATCTTTGCTATTGTGAATAGTGCTGCAATAAACATACAAGTGCAGGTGTCTTTTTGGTAGAATGATTTATGTTTTGGGGGGTATATACCCAGGAATGGGATCACTAGGTCAAGTGGTAATTCTATTTTTAGTTCTTTGGGAAATCACCAAAGTACCACCAACAGTGTATGAGTGTTCCCTTTTCTCTACAACCTCATCAACTTATGTTGGTTTTTGACTTTTTAGTATTAGTCATTCTGACTGGTATGACATGGTACCTCATAGTGGTTTTAATTTGCATTTCTTTGGTGATTAGTGATGTTATGCATTTTTTCATGTTTGTTGGCCACTCGTGTCTTCTTTTGAACAGTGTCTGTTCATGTCATTTGCCCACTTTTTAATGGGGTTATTTGGTTTATTTCCTTATTGACTCAGTTAAGTTTCTTATAGATTCTGGATGTTAGACCTTTGTCAAATGCGTAGCTTATAAATATATTCTCCCATTTTGAAGGGTGTCTATTTATTCGGATGATAGTTCCTTTTGCTGTGCAGAAGCTCTTTATTTTAATTAGGTCCCACTCATCAATTTTTGTTTTTGCTGAATTTGCTTTTGAGAACTTAATCATAAAGCCATTGCCTAGACCAATATCCAGAACAGTGTTTCCTAGGTTTTCTTGTAGGATAGTTATAGCTTGAAGTCTTACATTTAAGTGTTTACTCCATCTTGAATTAAGTTGTGTATATGGTGAGAGTTTGGAGTCCAGTTTTATTCTTCTGCATATGGGTAGCCAGTTTTCCCAGCACAATTTATTGAATAGAGTGTCCTTTCTCCAATGTTTATTTTTATTGACTTTGTCAAGAATCAGTTTGTCATAGGCAAGTAGTTTTATTTCTGGGTTCTCTATTCTGTTCCATTGGTGTATGTGTCTATTTCTTTACTAGTACCATACTGTTTTGGTTACTGTAGCCTTGTAGCAAATTTTGAAGTCAGGTAATATATCATCTGTAGCTTTGTTCCTTTTTACTTAGGATTGCTTTGGCTAGTTAGGTTCTTTTGTGGTTCCATATTAATTTTAGAATTGTTCTTTTTAATTCTATGAAAAATGATGCTGGTAATATGACAGGGATCACAATGAATCTGTAGGCAGTATGAACATTTTACCAATATTGATTTTTCCAATCCGTGAGCATGGAATGTTTTTCTTTTTGTTTGTGTCATCTTTTATTTTTTTTAGCTGTGTTTTTCAGTCCTCATCGTACAGATCTTTCAGCTCCTTGGTGAAATGTATTCCCAGGTATTTTATTGTGTATGTGTGGCTACTATAAATGGGATTGTGTTCTTGATTTGGTTCTCAGCTTGAATGCTGTTGTTGTATAGAAATGCTACTGATTTTTTGAATGTTGATTTTGTATCCTGAGACTTTACTGATATAATTTATAAGTCCAGGAATCTTTTAATGAAATTGTAAGATTTTCTAGATGCAAAATGACATTGTCTGCAAAGAGAGATAATTTGACCTTTTTAAAAATTTTTAATTTGACTCTTTTCCATTTGGATACATTTTATTTCTTTCCTTTACCTGATTGCTTTAGATAGAGCTTCCAGTGCTATGTTAAATAGGAATGGTGAGAATGGACATCCTTCTCTTGTTTCAGTTATTAGGGAGAATGCTTCCAACCTCTGCCTGTTCAGTATGATGTTGGTGGTGAGTTTGTCATAGATGGCTCTTAAAGTTTGAAGTATGTTACTTTGATGCCTACATGGTTGAGAATTTTCACCATGAAAGTATGCTGGATTTTATCAAATGCTTTTTCTCTATTGAGATGATCATATAATTTTTTGTTTTTAATTCTGTTTAAGTGATGGATCAGGTTTATTAATTTGCCTATATTGGACCATCCTTGCATCCACTTAATCATTAAGGAATTAAGTCCACTTAATCATGTTAAATGATCTTTTTGATGTGCTGCTGGATGCTATTTGCTAGTATTTTGTTGAGAACTTTTGCATCTATATTCCTCAGGAGTAGCAGCCTGTGGTTTTCTTTCTTTGTGGTGTCTTTGCCAGATTTTGGTATCATGATGATATTGGTTACATAGAATGAGTTAAAGAAAAATCTATTCTCCTAAAATTTTAAAAATTGTTCAGTAGAATTAGTACTAGTTCTTTTATATATGTCTGGTAGAATCCAGCTATGAATCCCTTTGGTCCAGGACTATTTTTGTTTGTTGGGTAGGTTTTTATTACTCGTTCAACTTTATGACTCGTTATTGACCTCTTCAGGGTTTCGGTATCTTTGTGTTCCAATCATGGGATGTTGTAAGCATCCAAGAACTCATCCATTTTCTCTCAATTTTTAAATTTACACATATAGAGATGTTCATAGTACTCTCTAAGGATCTTTTGTATTTCTGTGGGATTGATTGTAATGTCACGTATGTCATTTCCGATTACGCTTATTTAAATCTTCTCTCTTTTTTGTTGTTAATCTAGCCAGCAGACCAGCTGCAGTGGCTCACACTGGTAATCCTAGCACTTTGGGAGGCCAAGGCAGGAGGACTATTTGAACCCAGAAGTTCAAGATCAGCCTAGGCAACATAGTGAGACCTTGTTTCTATAAAATAAAAAAAAAATTTTTTTTAATTAGTTGGCAAGGTGAAGCTCACCTTTAGTCCCAGCTACACAGGAGACTGAGATGGAAGGATCACCTGAGCCCTGGAGGTCAAGGCTGCAGTGAGCTGTGATCATGCTGCTACACTCCATCTTAAGTAATAGAGTGAGACCCTAACTCAAAACAAAAAACTAGCATTTATCCAGCAGTCTATCAGTCTTGTTTATTCTTTCAAAGAATAAACTTTTTGTTTTGTTGTTCCTTTATATGCTGTTTTTGTTTGCTTGCTTATTTTTGTCTCAATTTCATTTAGTTCTTAACTGATTTTTGTTATTTCTTTTTTTCTGCTAGTTTTGGGTTTGGCTTTTTCTTTTGTCCTAGTTCCTTTTGGTACAATGTTAGGGTTGTTTATTTGAGATATTTCTATCTTCTTGATGTCAGCATTTAGCACTATAAGCTTTCTTCTTAACATGCTTTTGCAGCATCCTAGAGGTTTTGGTATGTTGTGTATCTATTTTTATTTGTTTCAAAGAATTTTTTCATTTCTGTCTTGACTTCATTGTTTACACAAAAGTTATTCAGAAACAAGTTGTTTAATTTCCATGTTTTTGAGTGGTTTTGAGAATTTTTTAAAATTAATTTCTATTTTTATTCCACTGTGTTCTAAGAAAAAGCTTGGTATGACTTCAGGTTATGTGAAATATAGATTTTCTTTGGACCAAGCATATAGTTGATCTTAGAGTATGTTCCACATTGCATGTTCCATGTGCAAATGAGAAGAATGTATATTCTATGGTTGTTGGATGAAGTATTTTGTAAATGTCTGTTAGGTCCAATTGACCAAGCAACAAATTTAAGTCTGGAATTTTTTTTGCTAGTTTCTGGCTTCGATGATCTGTCTAACGCTGTCAGTGGAGTTTGTTGAAGTCCCCCACTATTATTGTGTGGTTGTCTAAGTCTTCTCATGGGTAGTAATTGTTCTATAAATCTAGGGGCTCTAGTGTTGGGTGCATATATGTTTAGAATAGTTGAGTTTTCTTGTTAGATTAAACCCCTTATCATTATATTTACCCTTCATTGTCCTTTTTGACTATTTCTGGTTTAAAGTCTGTTTTGTGTGATACAAGAATAGTGAACCCTTATGCTTTTTTGCTTCTCATTTGTGTGGTAGATCTTTCTCCATTTCATTACTTTGAACCTATAGGTGTCGTTAGATGTGAGATGAATCTCCTAAAGACAGTAGAAGGATGAGTCTTGTCTTTTGTTATCCAATTTGCCACTCTATGTGTTTTAGCAGGGGCTGTTAGGCTGTTGACAGTTAAAGTCGATATTGATATATGGGGTTTTGTTCCTGTTGTAGTATTTTTAGTCAATTGCTTTGTACTCTCAGATGTGTGGTTGCTTTATGAGGCCATGTGCTATGTGTTTATATGTGCTATTGTGGTAAAATGTATTGTTCTTTCATTTCCATGTTTAGAACTTCCTTAGTCATCTCTTGTAGGGCCAGTCTGGTGGTGATGGATTCCATTAGTAACAAGAAACTCTTAGCTGGCATTTTCTTTCTTTAAAAATGCTAAATATGAGGGCAGGCATGATGACTCATATCTGTAATTCCAGGACTTTGGGAGGCCAAGGAAGGGGAATGGTTTGAACTTAGGAATTCGAGACCAGCCTAGGTGACAAAGTAAAACCCCATCTCTACAAAAAATTAGCTGGACATGGTTGCACATGCCTGTAGTCCCAGCTGCTCAGGAGGCTGAGGCAGAAGGATTGCCTGAGCTCAGGAGGTCAAAGCTGGAGTCAGCAGTGATTATGCTACTCTACTCCAGCCTGGGAGACCTTGACTCAAAAATAAATGATAAAAAATGAGTCCCCCAATCTCTTCTGGCTTGTAAGGCTTCTGCTGAGAGATATACTACAAGTCTGATGGGTCTCCCTTTATAGATGAAATGGCCCTTCTCTCTAGCTGCCTTTAAATTTTATTCTTTCGTGTTGAACTTGGGTAGTCTAATAGTCCTTAGTGATAGTCATCTTGTATAATATCTTTCAGGAATTTTTGAATTTCACGTATTTATATGTTGACTTATCTAGCAAGATTAGAAAAGCTTTCCTGAATTATGTCCTCAAATATATTTTCTTTTGGGGGGAGATTTAAAGTAAACATTTAATTTATCATAGTTTACTTAAAAATATATCACTTTACATATAGAGTAGAAACTACAACATATGCTTCCATTTCTTCTATTCCAAACTTTGTGCTACTGTTGCATATATTATCAACCCCACAGTCAGCTATATTTGAAAGAAATTCAAAATAAAAATTTATTTTACATTTAGCCATATTTTTATAATTTCTATGCTCTTTATTCTTTCATATAGATTTAATTTTCTATCCAATATCATATTTATTGTGCCTGAAAACTTCTTGTAGTGCAGGTGTGCTGGAAATTAATTTTCTCAGCTTTTGTTTGTTGGAGAAAGTCTTTATTTTGCCTTTATTTTGAAAGATATTTTTGCTGGATAGATATTATCAATTAATTGTTTTGCTTATTTTATTACATTGAAGATGTTACAGTAGCTCCTTGATTGCATAGTTTCTGGCAAGAAGTCTGCTGTGGTTATTTTCCTCTATATGTGATGTTTCTTCTTTATTTTCTACTTGAAGGTTTTTCTCTTCTTTTACTTTAGAGTTTTTTAATCTCTGCTTGAATTTCAGTAGTTTGACTATAATTTACATAGTTATATTTTCAAATTTTTTATTTATATTACTTGAGGTTTTCTGGGATTCTTTGTTTTTGTTTGGTTTTGTTTTTGCCTTTCATTAATTTCAGACAATTCTTGACTATTATCTCTTCAACTATTTTTTTTCTTTTCTTGTCTCTCTTCTTATTCTGGAAATACAATTCCCAGACAAAGACAATTGGTTTTGTTCTCTAATTTTGGAATAATCTGTTTCTTTTCCCCCTATATATTTTATTTGGGGTAGTTTCTATCTGTCTTCAAGTTAATTATTTCCTGGTTGTGTCCAGTGTATAGAAAGTTAAAGAAAGATCTTTTTTTTTAATTTCTAGAATTTCCATCTGTATTGATTTCCTATAGCTGCTGTAACAAATTAGGACATGGACATCTTTGGTGATTGTGGGGTGTTACATTATTCTGCTGACCACACCATCTGCTTATCTTTTATGATTTCCATCTTTAGTGAGCAGAAATTGGTACCCTCAAAGGATACATCCATGTTCAAATCCCTGGAACTGGTGAATGTAATCTTATTTGGAAATGTAATTAAGTCCAGGTTCTTTATAAATGTTTCTAGGGCAGGGCCTTATTATGTTGCCCAGGCTGGTCTTAAACTCCTGCACTCACTTGCCCTGCCTCAGCCTCCAGATTAATTGAGATTACAGGCATGTGCTACCATGCCCAGCTACATTCAGCTTTTTGAGATGAGGTCATCCTGGGTTACCTGTGTGGTTCCTAAATTCAATAAGTGTCTTTTAAATGGACAGAAGAGGTTAAGACACAGAAACAGAGGGGAAGTCAATGTAAAGGCAGACACCGAAGTGCTGTGGACACAATTCAAGGGGGCCATGGAATGCTGACTGCTCCAGAAGCTGGAAAAAGCAAGGAAGAAATCTCCCCTTCAGCCTCCAAAGGGGTATGGCCCTGCTGATACCTTGATTTCAGACATTGGACCTCTAGAGCCATGAAATAATATTTTCTCTTGTTTTAAGTCACTCTGTTTGTCATAATTTTATGACACCCCTAGGAAATGAACACATGAAATCTTCATATTGTATTTTTCCACTAGCCCCTTTAACATGTTAATTACAGTTATTTTAATGTCCCTGTCTGATAGTTTCAACATCTGGGCCACATTCTAAGTTTTTAATCTCTTGACAATGGATTGTTTTGTTATTGCTTTTTGTGTGTGTTTTTAATTTTAGATTCGGGGGTACACACACGTATTAGTTACATGAACATATTGTACAGTGGTAGGGATTAGATCTCAGATGGTCAATTCCTCAAATAGTGAACATTGTGGCCCATAGGTAGTTTCCAAACCCTAACCCCCTCCTTACTGGTGCTCTCAATGTCTATTAGTTCCATCTTTGTGACCATTTAGGTTCAATATATAACTGAGAACATGCAGTGTTTGGTTTTCTGTTTCTGAGTCAGTTTACTTAGGATGATAATCTCCAACTTCAACCATGTTGCTTCAAAGGACATGATTTCATTCTTTTTTATGAATGCATAGTATTCCGTGCTATATATATGTCACATTTTCATTATCCACTGATAGGTTGACAGGCATTTAAGTTGATTTCACATCTTTGCAATTGTGAATTGTGCTGCAATGAACATGCAGGTGCAGGTGTGTTTTTTCTATAATGATCTCTGTTCCTTAGGGTAGATACATAGTAGTGTGTCTTCTTCTGTCTCAGAAATGTCAATAAGTCATAAGTGTTGTCTCTTTACAAAATCTCATATTTCTCTTCAACTTTGTTCATTTTTTTTTTAATTCTTATCTGAGTGGGTTGATTAGAAGAATCAGTCCTTAAGGTCTGAAATATTTTCTTCTGCTTAGTCTAGTCTGTTGTTAAGGCTTATAACTGTATTTTGAAACTCCTGAAGTAAATTATTCAATTCCAGAAGTGTCTTTTGGTTATTTCTTAGTATGGCCATGTCATCTTTCAATTCTTGGAATATTTGCCTTGCTTCTTTTTTCTTAGATTTCCCATTTCTCTTGAATCTCATTGAGTTTCTTTGTCAACCTTATTCTGAATTCTATATCTATAATTTCAGACATTGTATTCTGTCTTGGATCCATTGCTAAAGAGCTGGTACAATCCTTGGAGGTGTCAGAACACTCTGGCTTTTGGTATCACCAGGGTTCTTGCACTGATTCCTTTGCATCGGAAGTAGCTAATCCTTCTTTTTTAAAAAATAGCTATTGTTGGGATGGGACTTCTTCAGCCTTTCTTCTTCTTTCTCTTATGGATATGACTGTGGTGTATGTTGTATATGGTCAAAATTGCCTTCAATTAGTGCCCTGCCTCCCCGTTCTCTCCTTGACCCACTAGTGGCAGTGACTGAGGCAGTGATGGCAGCAACTGAGAGGGCCCTTAGAGCAACCTTGGGAGTCAAGCCCTTAGAGGAGTTCCAAGCCACAGCTTCAATGTTCAGACAGGAATAGGGCAGCTGCACCACACCGGGGGCCCCTCACAGAAGCAGAGAAGCCCTGCCTGGCAGGGAGCCATAGAGGTGGAGGTCGTATGAAGAGCAGATCACATACCACTCCATACTGTAGCTGTGCCATCTGTCTTCAGGGTGCACAAAAGTGTCCTGCCTCCCTGCTTTAACCCCAACCCAGGAGTGACAGAGTGAAGGCAATGGTGGCAGCAACTGGGAAAGCCCCAGCAGTGACCCCTGGGAGTTAGGCCCTCAGAGGACCACTGAGCCACAACTGCAGTTTTGAGGCAGGGTCAAGGCAGTTGCTCTGTGCTGGAGGCCCATTCTGAAGTAGGGAAGCTTTATACAGCAAGGCACCACAGAGGAAGTGGTCACGCAGTACACAGATCACTGGCTCCTTTGCACTGCAACTGTGACATTCATCCTGGGGTGTATAAAAGCGCCTTATCTTCCCATTTTCTCTCTGGCCTGTGAAAGGCAGAGGTGGAGGCAGCAGTGGTGGATGCTGAAGAGGACCTATCACTGTCCTCTGGGAGCTGCCAGCCTCCAGGAGTTGAGCTGTGGCTGCAGTGCTCAGCCAGGAGTGGAACAGGAGTGGAACACTTGGTGGGACACAGTAGAGGCCGGAGTAGGGGATACACAGTGTGTTGTCTGCCTAGTCCTTCCCACCAGGGCTGCATTATCCATCCTGGGAGCAGGCAAAAGTGCCCATTTTGCCTCTTTAGCAGGGCAGCAGTTGGCA
This sequence comes from Carlito syrichta, assembly GCF_000164805.1. Taxonomy (NCBI): domain Eukaryota; kingdom Metazoa; phylum Chordata; class Mammalia; order Primates; family Tarsiidae; genus Carlito; species Carlito syrichta. Next base: position 623,788 of record NW_007258922.1, on the reverse strand, counting down.
CCAGGCTGCTTGAAGAACAAAAGCCCACTGAATTCCACATAGGCCGAAGCAGTGCTTCTGCTCAGTCTCCAAGAGGCTTTCTGCATCAGTTTGGAAACAGGTGGAGGGCAGTAGAAGAGCCTCTCCCATGAGTCTGACTGCAAGGTCCATGGCAGAGGTATGGAACCCCAAGGGTCTTTCACTCACCCACCCCTCCCTGCATTAGGAAGCTTCTTCCAGCTTTGCACCTGTTCTGGCTCATCAGGCTGTCCAGTTTCACTCTCCTCTGCTTCTCTGGTGAACTTCAGAGTGTTCTCTTAGACAATCTTCCTGAAGTGCTATAATTTACTTGCTTTTTCAATTCCTCTTCATGAGAGAGTTGCCCACAAGTTGCTTCTAGTCAGTTATCTTGAACTGCAACCTTGATTTGTTCTTTTTAAATGACAAATCTGCTTGCAGAAAATGAAATCAATGCAACAGTGCAGTGGTAAAGAAAGATAATAAAGTACTATATGTTATATCTGTATAATTATAATTAAATGGCAGAAGGGGGCTATTTCAGATCCTACATACTATTTAGACATTTTTCCCCTTTCATCTCGATAGCTACTTTTGACTAATCTCAAATTTAAAAAGTAAACATTTCACTAAAATGTACCTTTTCTTCTTCTTGTCAAGAATGTTAAAATAAACTCTATGCTCTTAACAGACAATTATCCCAAAAAACAGAAAATGCTTCTGATATTTTTATAGTAACAGGTTATTAATATACTTAACAGTAGCTTAAAACATATAGAAGTCATACTGAATCAAGGATACATGTATTTTGTGTTTTATTCTGCATCAAACATAAGTATCTGCCATGCCAAACCCTAGATTAGACATAAGAACTCTTTTAGAAATCTGATGCTCAGATAAAGATGAGCAATTGGAAAAAGTTCCTCTTCTCTAGATAAATTCCATATTAAGTAGACCTAGAAATCAACACTAAAGAAGAAAAAAACATATCACAATCATTCCCCAGGATAAGATCTGCAAAGTGGCACCCTGGAAGCCCCGTCAACACAATTCCATAATATCAGAATCATGTTGCAGAAGTGATAATACATCAGCATCCTGAGAATAAGTAATCAAGGAGATGGATACTGACTCTTCCCGCAAAGACATCATTTTTTTTTTCCTGAGCAACTGCTCACAGAAGAACATGAAGAAAGAGAAGTGCATATCTTTAAAAATATATGCACTGAAACTCTCTCCCTAGAATTTTCAAGAAATTATGATCATCTATTATGATGAAACCAGAGACTGTTTACATTGAAGAGGTTTCTAAAAATAAGAAGTCTAATGTCCAGATTGGACTTTCCTCCTAAAATATTTACAGAATAAAGATTTTGAAGGGAAATTTCTCTAGTTTTCAAAAGACCTTTTTTTGCTAGTTATTGAATCCTAAGTTTTGTGTACATATATATACATTTCTCAGCATAGTAGTACCTTCATTCCCTTTCACTAAAGAAGAGATTTACAAAATATATTTGCTTTTTTTTTAATGACTCTTTATAAAAGGATGCACCATAGGTTCCCTTTAAAAAGCAGACTCTGCTGTGCTTAAAATGAGTCAGTTTACAAAAATGTGAATTAGTCATAATTTTCCAAAAATATATCTGCTGCCTGAAACACGGCATACCTACTAAAAACTGCAGATCTGAATATTAGTTTCCAGAAACATGTATTTCAGGCTCTTCAGTAAAATAAAGCAGACCTTAAAGTTAATAAATGGTGACTTGCATTTATTAATCTGGCATAAAGCAAGATAATTCTAGAAATCTTTAATTTTCCTTCTCTGTGCACTGGCTGCTCCCTACCATGCACACCCATAATCTAGCTTTTTAATCTACCCTAGGATCCAAAAACAAATAAAAACAAACAAACAAAAAACCTCCCTTTAACTCTAGATTTATTTTGGTTCCTGTGGTGGGCCATGCATCCAGCCAAACTTGCCTCCTACTAAACCCTCAGTTCAGGATCTTCTGAAGTTCCTCCCTCTAGCTCTTTCCACAGCCCCCACCACTTTTTCTTTTTAGCCTATTCAACTCTCTGCTCATTTCCTCACCAGTGTCACACCTGACACTATCCTTCAGACTAGATCAGTTCTCTTTTATATTCTCTGTCATCCATACTTTTCCTCCATGCACTTGTCAAGAGTTTATATATAAACACTGGAATTATTTTATAAATACCAGTCTTTCCCATTCTGGACTTCATGAGACAGAGATTAATTCTGTTTTGCTCCTTATTTTATCCCATTGCCTGGTGCCATGTTAGCACATAGCGGGCTCACAAAATATTTACTGAAATAACAAGTAAGCCCTGCTCTCTCCTCAATTTTCCTCACTATTTTTATCCTTTACTGTGCCAATAAATCTTTATCTTAAAAAACTCTACACATTATCAAGAACAACTTCTCCAAAGAACTATACTCTAATGTCTATACCCATTCCTTTCTGAACTCTTTTCAATCTCCTTGTATACCTAGTGTTCTACTGAAACCAGTCTCTCAAGGTTTGCCAAGAATCTTCTAATGGACAATTCAATGGTTGCCTCAAGCTTCATCCCCTTTAAAGCCCTTTCAGTAGAGATGGATGACATGTTCATAGTCCCCTGTCTTCTTCCTATCCCTCACTTTCTTGACTCTCTTTCCCTCTCTCACTCCCTATACTCTTGGCATTTTCTCAAGATAATCACCTTCCTTCCCTTTCCAGCTCTTTCTTCTGACCTCCCTATCTCTGTTAATGACACTATCAGTCTCCCAGTCCCCAGAGTTGAAACTTGTCACTCTCAGATATTGATTTATCAATGCCATAGGTTTCCTCCAGGAAGATCCTGACTGTGAAATTTCATTTTAAGTTTTCCTTAAGACTTATTTCAGTACCATTTCAATTTGCCTTCTTACTAGTTTGTTCTACACAGACATATTACCTTTCCAAACATAACCCAACTACTTCATTTAGATTTTTTTTTTAAAGCACACAAACAACAAAAAAAACTTTCTACTTATTGCTTCAGAATTAAAGAGTGTTTGACTCTCAAGGACATCCATGACATTGCCCCCTGGAAAAACTGAGTGATTGTTTCCTAAATATATCTGTTGGTTCTATACTTCATACACAAACCCACCTCTACTACCTTGCTTTCACCCTGGAATAGCTAAGTTTTAACCATGTTTTCAAGTATATTACAAATGCTCCCTTCTTTATGAAAGTCTTGCTGATTTCCCAAATGAATGTGATTTCTCACACTTTGACCTCTCATAAGTCTTTGTATTTGCTTGGTATCATAATTATTTGTGTTGCAGAGATATATGAAAAGGGATTCCCCCAAAATGAAATTTGTTTATTAAAAAATTGTGCATTTATCCTTACATGTTTAAACTTCAGCCACCTTCAAAGTACTCTCTGTCTGATGCAATCCACCTATCGAGACACTTTTCCAGTGCTCAAAATAGTTTCTGAACTTGTCAATTTTGATTTCTTTTAATGCCTCTGCCATTTTTTGTTTCACCTCTTCCACAACAGCAAAACACTTCCCTTTGAGGACTTTTTTTATTTGGGGAAATACAAAAAATAGTTGCCTGGGGTGGGATAAGGTGAATAGGGAGGATAGGGCACGGGGTCATGCTGTTTTTTGGTCAAAAGCTGACACTCAGCATGGTGTAGGCAAGTGCATTATCATGGTGAAAGAACCAATCACCTGTTTGCCACAACTTGTGATGCTTCATCCACTTCTTCCACACATCATGGCACAACCTTCTTAAAACTTCCAGGTAAAAACTTCGGTTGACCATTTGATCTGGAGGAACAAATTTCGAATGTACTATAAGGATCCTACTCTCCAAAAGATAATTCTGGATTTTTGGGGCTCCCCCTGATATTCCTCTAAATTTTAAGCACAGCAGGGAGCCTGCTTTTTAAAGGGAACCTATGGTGCATTCTTTTATAAGGAATTCTTTCAATGGAAATCCTCATTAGAAGATCATTTTTCTCTTAGCAAAATGAAGCTACAGGTGATTGGTTTTAAGAAGTTACTTTATTAGGACTTACAATTATAAATCAATAATTTTGGAGAAATTATTTAAATTGTCCATTGGCATAAATTGAATTTTCAAGGGTACTTATTTCAATGGCTTGTAATGTTTTTGAAGTAAGGTAATAATTGATAGTGCAAATAGGGTGGAAGGATTAGTCTTGACAGTTTGGTACTGTATACATTGAATGTTAAATACATTTGCTATAAAACTGCACATTTTTCTAATTAATAAAATACTAAGCCGGGCTCGGTGGCTCAGCCTGTAATCCCACACCTTTGGGAGGCTGAGGTGAGTGGATTGCCTGAGCCTGCGGGTTCGAGACCCGCCTGGGCAGCAAGACCTCATCTCTGCAATAAATCAAAAAATCAGCCGGGCGTGGTGGCACATGCCTGTAGTTCCGGCTACTCGGAAGGCTGAGGCGGAAGGATCACTGGAGCCCAGCAGGTTGAGGCTGTGGTGGCCGGGAGCGGCCACTGCACTCCAGTCTGTGCGACAGAGTGAGACTCCAACTAAAATAAAATAAAATAAAATAAAATACTAGCCAAAGCCTAATTCTTCCATAGGAGTAGCTTCTTTATTACAACAAAGAGTTACTTCTTTATCACTTGAGAGTCACTTGACCCCTGATTGTTACGAAGAGCAATGTGGGGGTGGGATTGGGAAGGGCTGGGGTGTTGGGCCCTGCTAAGATCTCCCAAGCTAGAGCAGATGAGCCTATGGCTCACCAGGCCTTGTGTCTCACATTTTTTTCTCCACCTAATACACAGATAAAAAGATAAACGTGTGCTGTGAGTTCACTGAAGGTCATCATCAGAACGAAAACAAGAAATAAGGGGTATATATGTTTGAAGCTTTTTTAAATTATATAAACAATTACTGATCAGATCTTGTATCCAGGAACAAGATAATGGAGTTTAAATAATCAAGAAGAATTATGCCTTGAATCTTTGGTTGCAAGGAGAGCTAAAACCCATATAGTAAAAACAAATGTTTGTTGAATCTTAAAATTTACAAGCCTTTTGAAACATCAACAAATTAAAAATTAATATATAGAAGTGGTAAAAGTTTATGGAGGATCCAAAAGATGAGACTGAATTATGGCAAGATGAAGGCATGCAATGTTTTAGCACTATTTAAAATAAAGACTGGAAACGAACTAGATCTCCAACAGTAGGGGCTTGACTAATGTATTGAGTATACATTGTATCTATAGCATACACATACAATGAAATTTAAAATTTATATTGGAGGAATATTTCTTAACCTAAAAATTTGTATCAAAAATAGGAATAAAAGAGTATAGTGTAATCCATAATGTATTTTATATGGGATATATATACACACGTTAATATTAATATTCTGTAAGAATATGCTAAAAAGATAATAGTAATTGTCACTAGATGGCATAAATTATATATTTTATCTTTCTTTTTTCTGGCTTATATAAATTGCCGATATATTTAATCTTTCTGTAGTGAACATTTTAAAAATATTGTCTACATTAAAAGGAAATAATGGAAGCAGTACTCTTTAAATGAAGGCAGGAAATGAGAAAAAGACAAAGATATTTGTAAAATAAAGACCAATTAAAATTACAGCTGCAAGACCTTCTGTGGAGTAGAAAAATGAATCATATTTTTTAATTTTAATTTCTTTATTTTAAAGATGTGGGGTACAAATCAGGGTTAGGTATACAAATGTTCATTATGCAGGTGACCTTGTTGATGAGGTATGCCCCCCCTTCCCCAGGCAGATTCCCACTACTGCCAATCCCACTTCCACACCCTCTCCTGGCAGTTTCCCACTAATGCCAATCCTTTTCTTATAGTATTCCAATAATTGTTCACTTATGAGTGAGAACATGTGACACTCAGTTCTTTGTTTCTGTGAAAGATCACTCCGTATTATAGACTCTAAGTTCACCCATGTTGCTGTGATTTTGTTCTTTATGGCTACATAATATTCCATTGTGTATATGTACCACATTTTTTTAATATACAGTTCTCTTTTGCTAGGCAGCATGGTTGATTCCATGATCTTGCTACTGTGAACAATGCTGCAATATACATACATGTGCAGGTATCTTCTGCATAGAGTGATTTGAGTTCTTCTGGGTATATTCCCAGTAGGAGGATTTCGGGGTCATATGAAAGGCCGATTTTTAGATATTTTAGAAATCGCCACACTGTTTTCCATAGAGGTTGTACTAGTTTACACTCCCACCAACAGCGTAGAAGCGTCCCCTTTACACCACATCCTCTCCAGCATCTGTTGTTTCTTGAGTTATTGTTGACAGCCATCCTGACTGGAGTTAGGTGGTATCTCAGTGTAGTTTTAATTTGTTTTTCTTTGATGACTAGCGAGGTTGAGCATTTTTTCATGTATCTGTTGACTGCTCATATGTCTTATTTTGAGAAGTGTCTATTCATATCTTTTGCCCACTTTGTAATGGGGCTGTTTGCTTTTTTCCTTTTGGCACGTTTGAGTTCCATGTAGATCCTAGATGTTAGGTCTTTGTCAGACATACAGTGGGCACATATTTTTTCCCAGTCTGTGGGCTGTCTTCCCACTCTCTTGATGGTTTATTTGGTTTTGCAGAAGCTTGTCAGTTTGATGAGTCCCATTTGTCTATCTTATCTCTTATGGCATGGGCACTTGGGGGTTTGATCAGGAATTGGTTGCCAGTTCCAATTTCCATAAGGGTGAATATTATGTAGCCATAAAGAACAAAATCATAAGTTTGAGGTTTTACATTTAGGTCTTTGATCCATTTAGAGTTGATTTTTATGTATGGTGATAGGTAGAGGTCCTGTTTCAATCAGTCAGTCAGTTTTTTCCCAGCACCATTTACTGAATAGATTTTCTTCTCCTCATCGTTGGTGGTGGAGGCTTTTTCGAAGATGAGTTGGTTGAGAAATTGAGGTTTTGCTTCTGAAATCTCTACCCCATTCCATTGGTCTATATGCCTATTCTTGTACCAATACCAGGCTGTTTTGATTATTGTAGCTTTATAATAGAGTTTACTGTCTGGGAGTGTGATACCTCCTGCTTTGTTTTATTTTGCTGAGGATTGTTTTGGCGAGGGAATCATATTTCAAAGGAAAGATTATTCTTATCATTATGTAAATAATCTTTTTAAAACTCTCACACACCAGAATTTTTGGTGAGATATTTCAATGGGAAATCAAATGCACAGACTCAAATAGTAATGAAAGAGTAAAAGAGAAAACAGGGGGCATTACCTCTAGAAAGAACAAAAAACAATTCAAGTTAATAAATGAGTACAGTTTCCAAATAAACACTGCCCCAAAAAACTCGCTCTTTCTCATGACTGCTTTATGAAGTCTCCCTTGGGAAGTGAAAAAAGATATAATACATCTAACATGCCTAACAGAACTAGAATATTCCTAAAAACCAAACCAAAAAATCTTTTAAAGGAAATAAAATTAAAAGTTTTTAATTTCTGATTATTAGACTATTTCTTATGAAATTTAGGCTGTCAGACTTAATAAACATTAGCTTTAATAATTCCTAGTTTCTTATGGTACTGACTGCTGGTTTTTAACTTATTAACTTTAAGGCAGGGACAGAAACATTTCCCTAAGCAATTTTCTAATCTGCTTATTTTCCAGGCAGATATTCAAGATTTCATAGCTACTGTTTCAGGATAACAATATTGGAATGATGACAATGGCCTGGAGCACAGTATTTAAGGTTACCTGCCTTACTAGGATGGCCTGGGTTGTCTGACACAGACCTCCAGTTCTCTTTCTAGTTTCAATTGCCCTGTTATGTGGGCATTGTTGCTGCTTGAATTCAATTATTGTCTGTTCTTCTGATCATCTGTATACTTTTTTTCTCTTAGAGCAATGCAAGAACTGTCACAGTGATCTCCTCTTTTCATAGGTGTTAAATGAGCTGTGAGCCAAATTGAAAGCAGCTTAGACACAGAATTGGGGCAAGAATGCTATTTTCCATTATAGGGTTAGTCACTGTCTCTCTACCTTACCACAAAATCAGTCAGCTACTTTAGGGGTTCATTGAAGCCAACTGGCTTTCACTGCTCTGATATTCTGTAAGTGTGAAACCTTTGAAGGGATTCACAGCTGTATGCATCTCCATCTTTCAGAGGCATAGTGACTCTAGAAGATTGGTGACTTAGGAAATCCAAAAACCTTACCTATGAAGTGCACAGGCCCTCATTTTTTTCTCCTTAGTCTGGTGATTCTCAAACTTTAGTGTGCATCACAAGCCCCTGAGAGGCTGTTAAAAATGCATCTGCCCAGACCCCACACAAGTCTACTGAAGCATATGGGCTGAGGTGACCTAGGGAAAACTCCCTTTTGCCTTGTCTGAGAAATGGGAACCTTGAAGGGCTCTGTTGAAGACAGCCTCTCAAAGGTCAAGAAAGGGCCAGGCCACAGCTAGTTTTTGAAGTTCTCAGGGGAAAGATGGGAAAAAAGTTTCAAAAGTGGTGAGCTATTTTTAAAATGTATATCTGATGAACTAATCTCTGGAAATGTATATATACATAAGTATAATACATTTCTATAAGGGTGCTACTTATGGCAAATAAAAATTTCTTTTAAAATATTTCTTCAACATGCACTCCAGATTTAATAGTTTATTAAGAGGCCAAAGGATTAAAATTGCATGATGAATATGTCCATGGATTCTCTTAGTGCATTTCTGTGTCTGCAAGTATAAACTAATTTGGAGACAACATCAACAGTCTAAATGTGAGGTCCTTCATGAATGGGAGTGAGAACAAGGCTATATGGCTCTCCTACCAGTCCCACCCCAAACTTGGGCCTGCATTTGGAGATAATGAATGTAAAGCACCTATCACAGTACTCAGAACATAATAAACATTGGCTCTAATTATAATTAGTTTCTACTCACTTCCCACAATGCTGTGAAGAAATATATAAATTAAGCACACGGTCCAGATTCCTGTGTTATCCCTAAGTCCCAAAGTGCTCTCTCTATCCACCAACTTTTAATAACCGTTATTTTGTGAAGTATGACTTTGATTACACCACTTGTTCAATGTCTGTTTAGATATGTTTGTGCTTGGTTTTTACAAGCATTACTCTAAGAGTGAAATTCTAGAGCAGCAATTCTTAACCTTGGATTATGAATCCCATAGAGGGATTGTGAAGGCCATAAAATTTTACGGAAAATGTTGTGCACCTGTGTGTGCGTTTCCCTTCATTAGAAAGATCAAAAGTATCTGTAATATTTTCAAGTAGATTCATGACCCAAAAAATGTAAGGTTTTCAATGCAGAGTATGGAAACGTGCTCGCACTCTCCTTAAGCCGCACACACAATGTGACACCTGAGTCCTAGAATCTCAAAGTACTTGATGATGAAGGACAAACCAGGAAGTGATTCCAGAAGCCTTGCCCTTCTAGATTCACTTGGTCTCTGAATTAGTTTCCTAGGGCTGCCACAACAAAGCACCCCAAACTGGATGGTATAAAGCAACAGAAATTTGGTCCTCAGAGTTCTGGAGGCCAGAAGCCTGAAATCAAGGTGTCAGCAGGACTGTGATCCTCTGAAGCCTTTTGGGAAGAATCATTTTTGACTCTCCCAAATTATGGTAGCCCCAGAAATTCCTTGTTTTACATTAAAAATAAAATAAAATCAATTCTAATCTCTGCCTCTGTCTTCACATGGCCACCTTCCTGTGTGTCTCTATGTCCAAATTTTCTTCTTCTTATAAGGATAACAGTCATATTGAATTAAGGGCTGTTAAAAAGAATTAATTGAGAGGTCATTAGGCTGAGAGGACTCCAGTATCTTGGGTTCCAATCTAAGCAAACAAGCACAACTCAGTGTAAACAGTAAAATGAAACTTAATCCTAACCAATCAGAAACTGCCAGATAACATCTACTAGGTCCTTTAAGTCTACTGTTCACTTTAACCAAACAAATATTTTCTTTGTCTTTCTTCCACATGCACCTTATAAAAGTGTTCCCTTTCATCCCTTTGGTGGAGCTCACACCATCTGTGGTTTGGCTCTGCCCAATTCATGAATCATTGTCTGCTCAAATAAACTCTTGGAAATTTAATGTGCCTAAGTTTATCTTTTAATAGAGCACACCCTGCTCCAGTGTAATCTGACTTTAACTAGTTGCATCTGCAATGACCCTACTTTTAAGTAGATCATATTCTGAGATACTGGAGGTTAAGTCATATTGCGATGGGGATACAATTCACCCCTTAACAGGCTCTATTTTGTGGGTATAAAAAGAAAGAAAACCAACCAGCATGTTTTGAGATTCTTTTCCTATGCCTTCATCTGTGCTGATACATTAATTCTCACAGACTCCATTTCACCAGTGGGAAAACTGAGACTTAATAAATCAGGTAACTTGTTTGGTGATGAAAACTAATAAAATGCCAACTTTGAATATGAATACCAGCTTTTCTGACACCACAGCGACAGTCACATGTCATTTTTTATAAAACTAATGCAATATAAAATACAAATCTCAGGACAAGAAGTTCTCTAAGCAAATAAAATTGTATTGTATGTTAGAATGTGTTTTAGGAAGACATAGAATAATACAGTGCCATCAACAATTAAATTAGGCCGGGCTCGGTGGCTCAGTCTGTAATCCCTGCACTTTGGGAGGCCGAGGCGAGTGGATTGCCTGAGTCCATGGGTTCAAGACTTGCCCAGGCAACTTGGCGAGACCTCGTCTCTACAATAAATAAAAAATTAGCCGGGTGTGGTAGTGCGCGCCTGTAGTTCCAGCTACTTGGAAGGCTGAGGCGGAAGGATTACTGGAGCCCAGCAGGTGGCCGGGAAATGCCGCTGCACTCCAGTCTGGGTGACAGAGTGGGACTCCAACTCAAAAAAAAAAAAAAAATCAATTAAATTAAGCACTTAATTTATTATCTTGATGACAGTCACAAGTATTACACCAAAGTAAAAAAGGCAATGCTAAAACTTGATTTCAAAATATATTTAAAGTAATATTTTAAAGTTCTACAACTGGTATACTTATTTATATTTCATTTAGAATCTATAAGATTCATTTTTCTCAAGTTCTATATTCTAATTTTGGGTTATTACAGTGTTTTGCATGAGAAAATTTGCTTCTAAAATATTATATAAGATGACACTAGTGATGCCATGATTTTCCCTGAAAAACTATATAAAGATGTGCATACATATATTACATACCATGATATACATCATGAGCATAAAAATGAAAAGTTCTTAAAGAAGACTCTTTCAATGCAATCGGTATTACTAATTTATAGCATGCCAAATAAAATGTTAAATAGCTAAGCTTTCAAAAAACTTCGAAAGCATTAGAAAATTCTTACACATTTTCTCTTGAAAAAAGTCATTTGATTTTTTTACTAAAAGACAGTATCTCATGCTGGAAGTCACAAAGACCTGAGCTTCTCATTTTCTACACGAGGTACAAAAGGACAGTGGAATTGACATCATCAATGGGATCCATAAAAATGCTAAAATTGGAGGATTTTAATAAGAGATCATTTTACTTTATTACATTGTATGCATAATGTTATCTCATTTCAAAATTTACACAGGTGGATCCTTCCTAACGCATAAAAGAAGTTATGTGGAACAGTAGAAAGAGCATCGATCAGCAAAGAGTAGGAGAAGGGGGTGGGAGGTGGGGCTTGAGCAAGGAATGGAGAAAAATGATGGAGAAAAAAGAAAGTATAAGCCAGACTCAGGGGCTCAGCCTATAATCCCACGCCTTTGAGAGGCTGAAGTGAGTAGATTGCCTGAGCCCGCAGGTTCGAGACCCGCCTGAGCAACTTGGCGAGACCTCATCTCTACAATAAATCAAAAATTAGCCAGGCGTGGTGGCGCGCACCTGTAGTTCCAGCTACTTGGAAGGCTGAGGCAGAAGGATCGCTGGAGCCCAGCAGATCGAGGCTGCAGTGGCCGGGATCAGCCACTGCACTCCAGTCTGGGTGACAGTGAGACTCTAACTCAAAAAAAAAGAAAAAAGAAAGAAAATATAGCACAGAACACAAGACTGCAGGGCTCCACTCGCTTACAGCTAAAACTCTTATTTGATCCTTCAATTATTTAGATCTTCCCTGGGCAAGTCACAAAGGGAGACACCAGCATGTCAGGTGACTCAATTACAATGAAAATGGAGTGTTAGTCCATATCTCCTAGGCCCCTCAAGAGGTATGACCCACCCAAACTACCCAGAGCTCATATAGAATTTCCATAAACAATAAGTATTTTTAATTAATATTGATGATAGCAAGTATAGTCATTTCAAATTAAAAGAACAATGTGTTTTATCTGTAATGTGCATATAAATTTTTTATGACTCTATGTCTATTTCTTAGGACATTTCTAAAACAAGCTATGTGGTACCATAGAAAAGGCATTAACCAGAGCATTCACGGCCCCAGGATCCAGAGTGAAGCCTACCACGGGCAGATGTGTGAGCTTGACTAGTCATTTAGCCCTCTGAGTTCTGTCTTTTCAATTTCTATTTTCTTCTCCAACTTTTATGTTTTACATTGCTCAGAATATTTTTACTATTTTAAAATAACTTTTAAAAACATTTTAAAACATCTTAACTGTTAAAAATGTGCAAGTATGCAAGGGCACAGACAAGAACTCTGTATTGAAAAGGCAGTTACCTATCTGCTATCAAAACACGGTTAGTTGGCAGATTCAATTAAGACAGAAAATATAATTTCCTGTGTCTTAAACAAATTCCACTTTCAAATCACTATAAGATTATCATAAATATAGGCAAAAAGAGAAAAAAAAACATTAGCACAAAATAATCTTTATTTTAAAAGAGCTGTTTAGTCATTCTGGCATCATGATTGAAGAACTGGACTGGCTTTATTACCAAAAATTGATCAAATTCCGGAAATGCACTGTCTGCCATGCTTAAACATCTCCTTGCTAAAATAGAGAAATGTCATGGGATCTAGCATCAATTGTATGTATGACCAGTTTGCAATGAATACTGCTTTAAATTAGATGTGATTTAATTTGCCATGACTTTTTCATCCCCAGAAACAACCCAGTAGGAGCTTAGCTGTTAAGATGAACTCAAGCATATAGTTTTTTTTGTTAATCATTAATGACTACATTTAGCCAAAATTTAATTTCCACAGCTGCCAACCTCAAAAATTCAGTTGTCTCCTGAATGTTAACACTAGAGACTGAAGAAACCGCAGCTCAGACTCAGCTTAAAAAAAATCACACAGAGTATAATCTAGTCCTACAGATAAGTGAGTTGCAACCCACTAACCCAGAATAATGGCATAAAGAAAATTACTCATGAATTTTATTATTTCATCAGATTGCCAAGCACGTTTAACATTATCTCTGAAGACAATGAAAGAAAAACAGTAAATTTCCACTGTCCCTTTTCCCTAGACCCCAATTCAACTTTCAATTCAACATATAAAACTCATCAAAATATAGCCATATTTGATGACAGGAAAATTATGATAGTTAACATTTATTTAATTCTTTCATGTGTTGAATATTTTACATGTACTATTTAATCATCACAAATAATCTATAAAGTAGGTACTCAATATTAAGTCTACTTTGAAGATAAAATAACTGAAGTTTAGCAAGGTTAAGAAACTTCCCAAAGTCAAGCAGCCAGAACTGGGATTTGATCCACCCTAACTCCAGAGCCCAGGGTTAAGAACACATGCTCTAGAATATATATCATGAACATGGATGGACTTCATTAAATTCCTTCTGATGAAAATAAGTTTGAAAATAGCAAGATTATATATTTTTAATATGTATGTGTGCATAAAATATACTCACATTTATTCACAGAAAAAGATCTGAAATAAAATGCTCAGAAAAATTAGTAATGCTTATTTCTAAGTGATGGAGTTATGGGTGAGAGCTAATTCCTTTTTAACCATATTTTTACTTTTCTTACAATGACTTATATTATTTTTGATATATTGATTTGATAATAAAAAAAGAACAAAGTTATTTTGGTAACAAAATTAACAAACCAGAATTTACATTATCAAAGATGAACATCATAAAATATTTTAATGATGAATTTAACAGAAAAAAGGAAAAAGGAAAGCTTGGATGAAAATTAAAAGAGTGTTAAATAAATAAGTATGAATTAATAAAGTTTATATTATCTAAGAGTCTTGCAGTTGCATTTGAAATAGATAATCATTGTCTTAGTTCATTTGGACTGCTATAACAAAATACTATGAACTGAGTGGTTTATAAACAACAGATAGTTATTTCCCACAGTTCCAGAGTCTGGAAAGATCAAGGTTGAGGTGCTTGCCAATTTTGTATCTGGTGAAGATCCACTTACTAGCACACAGATGGTGCCTTTTCACTGAGGTCTCACATGATGAACGGATCAGGACAGCTCTCTGTAACTGCTTTTACAGAAATTCTAATCCCATTCATGAGGACTCTGGCATCAGGACCTAATCACCTCCCAAAAGGTCTCACCTCCTAATACCAACACTTTGAGATTTAGGATTTCAATACATGAATTTTGGGGAATCCAGTATTTTCTGGGGAGCATTTTATGAACTTCTTTAATAAGAATCAACTATTTTACAAGCCATAAGAGAAAGGCAAAAAAATTATTGTTAGTCATATTAAGGTTATAATTCATTCACCTTAAAAAGCTAGTACTATTCCTAAGCAAGAATGATCATAGAATATGACCTCTCGCTTCCCTCTGTAAGAAAATTTTATGTTCCAGATTCATTTGTTTCTAGATAATATAATATTAAATCAAACAGCTGAAAGGAAGGAAAGACTATCTAAGAGGAAACTGTACATCCAAGAATATATCTTCATGGCTCCACAACCTGTCAATTTTATATTTTCCTCTATTCTTTTAACTATTTAATTTTATTACTGATTGAAATTCATACTAGTTATAATTGTAGTATATATTATGTAGTATATAGTATATATCATTTATATTTTTCATAATTCAGTTTATAACACTGCATGCATACAACAACTTTCTAAAATAGAGGAAGGAGGTGAAAATCAAAGATACTATAGTTTTGTGGGAAGCCTTGGTTATATTAATCTCTTTTTTTCTGAGCATGGCACATCTTGGAGCAGGGATTTGGGAGACTAATTCCCTGGTCCATTGACCTTTTTCTCTGTGATATGAGAGAGTGGGATAGAGTCAATGAACAGATATAGACATCCAAATATAGAAATCCAAATATAGAAAGCATAAAGATTTCCAAATAGATTTAATCAGTAAAGATCTTCTCTAAGATACCTTATAGTCAAACTGTCGAAAGCTTGAGAAAAAGAGAGAATTCTAAAAACAACAGGAGAAAAGCATCAAGTCACATATAAGGGAATTTCCATCAACTCACTAACCATATGGGCCAGAAGAGAATGTGATGATACATTCAAATTGCTGAAAGGAAGAAAACTATCAGCCAAGAATACTATATACAGCAAAGATATCCTTCAAACATGAAGGAGAAATAAAGTCTATCCCAGACAGGCAAAAGCAGAAAATGTATTACCATAAGACTGGTCCTACAAGAAATGTTTAAGGGAGTCCTACATCTAGAAGTGAAAGAATGATATATACCTTATGAAAACACCCAAAAGTACAAAACTCACTGGTAGAGCAGACACACAAATGAGAAATAGAAAGTAGTCAAATGTTGTCACTATAGAAAACCACCAAACTGCAATGATAAACAATGAGGGAGAAAGAAAGGAATAACTAATATACCTTTTTTTTAAAAAAAAAAAAAAAAGGAAAGAAAAGAAAACAATTAACAAAATGACGGGAATAAATCTTCAGTTATAATAATAGTCTTGAATGTAAATGGATTCAATCACCCACTTAAAAAGTATGGACTGGCTGAACAGGTTTTTTAAATGACTCAACTATATTACTGCTTACAATAAATTCAGTTTACCTGCAAAGACTACATATAGACTGAAAGTGAAGGTATGGAAAAAGATAATCCAAGCAAATAGAAATCAAAAGTGATCGCTTCTTGGCCTTCTGGCTAAGATCAAGTGTAGAAATCAAAAGTGAGCAGGAGTAACTATACTTATATTAGACAAAACAGACTTTAAGTCAAAAACTATATAAAAAAAGACAAAGAAGGTTATTATGTAATAATAAAAGGATTGATTCAGCAAAAGATTATAACAATTTTAAGTATATATGTACCCAATACCTGAGAACCCAAAAACTGTAAAACAAATATTATTAGAGCTATAGAGGAGGACAGATGCCAATACAATAACAACTAGAGACTTCAGCATTCTTTGGTCACTGCAGCCTCGACCTACTGGGCTCCGGCGATCCTTCCGCCTCAGCCTTCCAAGCAGCTGGAACTACAGGCACGCGCTACCACGCCCAGCTAATTTTTGATTTATTGTAGAGATGAGGTCTCGCCAAGTTGCCCTAGGCGGGTCTCGAACCCGCTGACTCAGGCAATTCACTTACCTCGGCCACCCAAAGCACTGGGATTACAGGCTTTGGGCCACCGAGCCCCGCGAGACTTCAGCATTCTATTCTTAGCATTGGACAGATTAACTCGACAGAAATAAACAAATAAACTTTGAATTTAAACTACACTTCGCACCAAATGGATAAAATTTACAGATTTTATCTAACTGCTGCAGAATACACATTCTTCTCATCAACACATGGAATATTTTTCCAATGTAGATCATATATTAGGCCTCAAAACAAGTCTCAACAATTTTTTAAAAAATATAAATCATATCAAGTATCTTCCCAGAAGATGAAATGAAACTAGAAATCAATAACAAGAGAAACTTGGGAAACTATACAAATACATGGAAATTAAACAACATGCTGCTGAATGACTATTGGGTCAACGAAAAAATTCAGAAAACTGGCTTGAGAGGAGAGGTAAGATGGCCATGGAACCAGGTTGCAGTGTGTGAGTCTCTGCATGGGTGAGTGTGCATAAGAGCAAATCTGCGTGTGTGTGTGTCTGTCTGTGTGTGTAAGTGGGTGAGTGAATGGTCAATTGAGGGGAGACACGGGAACAAACATCCTGGGAATCCCTGCAGAAATGGCTGAAACTTACCACTGCTCTGAATTCAGCAGTCCCTGCGCCAGAAACATCTGCCAATCTCGGGGCATCTCTCAGAAAAAAGAGGCAGAGATTAGCTGTCTCTCAGCACCTGGCACCTGACCTGACACCACCAACTGCAGCAACAGGTCAGACACTGGCAGAGTGGAGAAAGCACAGAGAGGAGGTCTGGAGCTGAGTCCCACTGGAGGCGAAGATGCCAGCTGGCATCACTTTCTCTGTCCAGAACCTCAGCAGAGACATCCTTTGGCGCACCCAGTACTGAGAAGCCTGCATCCTGGGACTGAGGAGCGTCTCCACATCCCTCTGGAATTGATCATCATTGACCAGGGAGGATACTCCAAGTGCAGGATACCCAGAGACAGTGGCCAGCTTGGAAACCCAGATGCCCCACCCTCCACTCTGGCCCATTCACAAGTGCAGCAGTCAGAGTGTGAGAAATAGCAGCACACAAGTAGGGGTAAGTCTTGATCCAATCCAGCCCACTTCTCCCAGCAGTCCATGGACATCTAACCCATGTGAAGACAGCCTGATTGCCTGCACAGAGAACAGAGGGGAGGGTCTAGAAACCAAAGCTCATTCCCTTTCACAGGGAACCAAATGCTGTGGTGGTTGGGATGCTAGAAAAAAAGGAAACTGAAGTTCTAGAATTGGCCACAAGAGGGAGCAAAAGGAAGCGCAAGACACACAAAAGGTTTTTTTGTTGTTGTTTGCTTGTTTGTTTGTTTGTTTGTTTGTTTTGCTCACCCTCTCCATACATATCTTTGTGTATGTGTGTTCTGATTTGATTCCCCTCTATTTCTTCCTCTTCATTTTTTTTTTGCATATGGATATATTTGAGGGTGAGTGTACTTTCATTTTTGTTATTTGTTGTGTGTTTTGTTTCTTGTTTGTGTTTGTTCTGTTTTCTTTCTTTGATTATCTGTTTGTTTGCATACTGCTTGTTCTCCTTTTTCTTCTTCTTTCTCTTCATCTTCCTTTCTTCTCCCTTCTTTCTTTCTCTGTTCTTTTCCTTTCTCTTATCTCATTTTGGTTCCAGGGGTTATACATACACTCCCACCTCATGGACATAGTATAAGGTAGTGGGAAAGTGAGTTCCAGCAGGCCCACACTCCACTCAGCAGATGCTGTGATCTGCAGGTAGCTTCTGAACCTTAGCTTCCTCCAATTATACCTTAAATCTCAAAGCTGCAAAAAGACAGCACAGCCCTCCACCCCCAGCCTGGCTTCAAAACTGAACAAATCCAGAGGCTCCACCTAAGGAAGAATGGGGGTTGAGTAAACAGAAGTGAAAGCTATCCCCCTTCACTGGGCAATGGAATTAAATAGGAAAAAGGGAGGTGGGAATCAATTACAAATGAAAAATAATCAGTGGAAGAACACAGGCATTTCCCCACCACCACCACCACCACCACCACAGACCCCTGGAAAGGGAGCACCTGAGAATACAGACTTTGGAACTCAAACAATGAAGAGTCCCCAGAATGATGGTCTCAGATCACAAATCCAGACATCAAGGTATTGCTGGAGAAGATAAATAAAAATCAAGAAAAGAAAAAAGAAAGAATGAAAGAGTTGATAACAGAGATGATGGCAATAAAGAGCACAATGAACAAAATAAATAACAAACTGACAAAAATGGAAAGCAGATTTAACAAAGCAGAAGAAAGAATCTCACAGCTTGAAGATCAAAATATGGAACTAACTCAAACTGTTTAAAAAAACATAGAAAATAAGCTTTAAAAGACAGAACAAAGCCTTTAAGAAGTGTGTGGTTATATTAAGAGGCCAAACTTACACCTGATCAACATTTCTGAGGCAAAAGGGGAGATAGAGAACAATTTGAAACAAACATTACATGAAGTTATCCAAGAAAATTTCCCTCATCACATCAGAGACACAACCATACAAACACAAGTGATTCGGAGAACCCTTGCAAGGCATCAGATGAGAAGACCAATTCCCATACACATAGTATTATGCTTACACAAAGTAGGTATAAAATAAATACATTCTAAAAGAAGCAAGAGAGAAAGGTCAGACTATCTACTGGGGAAGACCAACTAGAATAGCAGCAGACATATCTACAGAAACACTACAAGCTAGAAGAAACTGTTCTCCAATCTTCAAAGTTCTCAAAGATAAGTAATTCCAACCCAGAATGTCCTATCCAACTAAGCTAAGCTTCATCAATGAGGGAGAATTAAAATCCTTCCCAGACTTCCAATCCCAAAGAGATGATGCTGCTTTTAGACCAGCTCTACAAGAGAAACTTAAGAAGGTATTAAGCACAGAAGAAATGTAAAAAAGGATGATCATGCACTTTGTAGGAGAACAGAAAAACAAAGAATCAACAGAGAATAGTGTGTGACAGCAAACGTAAAAACACACACATACATCAAACCAAAAGTTAAAAGAAAACAAAACAAAAAAAGAAAAAAGCAAAAAAACTATATAAGAGCCTCATAAAAGGAATAAACTCTCACATTTCAATAGTCAGCCTGAATATGAATGAACTAAATACACCACTGAAAAGACACAGAATGGGAAACTGGATAAAAAAGCAAAAGTCAACAATATACTGCCTACAGGAAATACATTTCACTACACCCACAGACTAAAGTTAAAGAATGGAAAACAAACTTTCAGATGAATGGAAAACAAAAGAAGGCAGGAGTGACAATTTTAATATCAGACAAAATGACCTTCAAGCTATCAAAAATTTTAAAAGATACAGAAGGACACTACATAATGATAAAAGGTTCAATCCATCAACAAGAAATATCCATCCTAAATATATATGCATCCAACATAGGAGCACTAAGATTTATAAAGCAACTACTAAGTAAACTAGAAAAGGATATTGACTCTAACACTATTATAACTGGGGACTTAAATACCCCACTAATAACCCTAGGTAGATCATCAAGGCAAAAAATCAGTAAAACGATCTAGAACCATAATTTGACACTTGACCAAATGGACTTAACAGATACCTACAGAACACTACATTCAACAACCAAGGAATATACTTTCTACTCATTGCCACATGGAACATATTCCAAGATCAACCACATCCTCAGTCATAAATCAAGCATAAAAAATTTTGTAAGATTGAAATGTTACCATGCACCTTCTCAGACCACAGTGGGATAAAAATAAATATCGCCACCAACAAGATCCACCCAAAACACACAAAGACATGGACACTAAACAGCCCAATGCTGAATAACTCCTGGGTCAACAAGAAATCAAAATAGAAATTAAAAGATTCTTGGAAATAAATGAAAACAAAGACTTATCTTACCAAAACCTCTGGGATGCCATGAAAACAGTTCTAAAAGGAGAATTTAGATCTCTACAACATGCATCAAGAAAACAGAAATATCACCTAAGGGAACTGGAAAGGCAAGATCACCAAAACCTTAACTTCAGCAGAAGAATCCAGATCACCAAAGTACAAGCTCAAATATAGGACATAGAATACTAAAATATCATATTAAAGAATCAACAAAACAGAAAACTGGTTTTTTGAAAGGATAAACAAGATTGAAGGACCCCCAGCCAGACTGACCAAGAAAAAGAGACACAACCAAAAATGCAAAAGATCAAGTTACACCTGACCCCAAAGAAATACAAAAGATTGTCAGAGATTACTATGCATACCTTTATGAAAACAAACTCAAGAACCTGAGTTCTGATATCACACAACCTCCCAGGGTTGAAACAAGAAAAAACAGAGACCCTAAATAGATCAATAACAACCGAGAAATTGACTCCATTATAATGAAACTGTCTACCAAAAAAACCCTGGACGAAACGGCTTTCCAGCAGAATTCTACAAAACATACAAGAAGGAGCTGATATCAGTCCAACTGAAAGCATTCCAGGCAATCAAGAAAGATAGAACTCTCCCCAACTCATTTTATGAAACTATTATCACACTGACATTCAAACCAGGCAAAGACTCAACAATGAAAAGAGAATTACAGGTCAAGATCCCTGATGAACATAGATGCAAAAATTCTCAACAAGATTCTAGCAAATCATATCCAACCACGCATCTCAAAAATTATCCACCATGACCAAGGCTTCATCCCCAAGAGGCAGGGCTGGTTTAACATCCACAAGACCATAAACATAATTAAATACATCAACAAATATAAAAACAAGAACCATGTGATTTAGACACAGAAAAGGCTTTCAACAAAATCCAGCATCCACTCTTCATAAAAACTGTTGAACATCTAGATATAGAGGAAACATATCTCAAAATAGTAAAAGCCATCTACAATAAACCCAGTCAACATATTACTAAATGGACAGAAATTGGAAGCATTTCCCCTGAAGACCAGAACAAGACAAGGATGCCCACTCTAACACCTCCTGTTCAACATAGTGTTGGAAATCCTAGCTAGAGCAATCAGACAAGAGAAGGACATCAGGGGTATTTAAATAAGAAAAAGGTAGTTAAGTTATTCCTCTTTGTGGACAATATGATCCTATACCTGGAAAAACTAAGGGAATCTATCAAAAACCTCCTTGCACTGATAAAGGACTTTGGCAACGTGCCAGAGTATAAAATCAATGTGCAAAAGACAGTCACATTTTTATACACCAAAAACAAACAGGCAGAGAACCAAATAAAAAGTTCAATCCCATTCATAATAGCCACACACAAAAATGAAATGCCTTGGCATCTTCCTGACCAGAGACGTGAAAGACCTTAACAATGAAAACTACAAAACACTGCTCAAAGAAATCAAGGTAGATACAAATAAATGGAAAAATAGTCTATGCTAATGGATTGGAAAAATCAACTCTTTTAAAATGTCCGCCTGGGCAGCAAGACCTCATCTCTACAATAAATCAAAAAATCAGCCGGGCATGGTAGCATGCACCTATAATTCCGCCTACTCGGAAGGCTGAGGTGGAAGGATCGCTGGAGCCCAGCAGGTCGAGGCTGCGGTGGCCGGGAGCGGCCACTGCACTCCAGTCTGGGCGACAGAGTGAGACTCCAACTCAAAAACAAAAAAAAAAATTAAAATGTCCATCCTAGCCAGGCTCAGTGGCTCAGCCTGTAATCCCGCACTTTGGGAGGCTGAGGTGAGTGGATTGCCTGAGCCCACGGGTTCGAGACCCGCCTGGGCAACTTGGCAAGACCTCATCTCTATAATAAATCAAATAATCAGCTGGGCATGGTAGCGCATACCTGTAATTCTGGCTACTCGGAAGACTGAGGCAGAAGGATTGCCAGAGCCCAATGGGTCAAGGCTGCAATGGCCAGGAGCGGCCACTGAACTCCAGTCTGGGCGACAGAGTGAGACTCCAACTCAAAAAAAAAAAAAATGTCTATCCTACCAAAGGCCATCTATAGATTCAGTGCAAAACTTATTAAATTACCATCATCATTTTTCTCAGACCTGGAAACAACAATACAGAAATTCTTACAGAAATAAAAATGACCACAAATGGCCTAAACAATCCTCTGCAAAAGAAACAAAGCAGGAGGTATCACACTTCCAGACTTTAAACTTTATTATAGTTATACTCTACAAAAAAATTAAAAATATATTAAAAATTGTCAGAATGTGGTGGAATGTGCCAGTAGTCCTAGCTGTTTAGCTGAGACAGGAGGATTCCTTGAGCCCAAGAGTTCAAGGCTTCAGTGAGCTATGGATCATGCCACTACACTTCAGCCTGAGCAACAAGACTACCTCAGGGAAAAAAAATATAGATAGATAAATAGATAGATAGATAGATAGATAGATAGATAGATAGATAGATAGATAGATAGATAGATTTCCTTTCCTTTGCCCATATACATATATAGGAATACTTGCATGCCTATGTTTATTGCGGCACTATTTATAATAGCTAAATATGGAATCATTCTAAATGAATGAATTTGTAAAACGTAATATACATACATACACAATGGAATATTATTCAGTCATAAAAAAGAATGAAATTCTGTCATTTGCAGCAACATGGATGAAACTGGAGATCACTATGTTAAGTGAAATAATCAGGCACAGACAGACAAATATCACATATTCTCACTCAGAGGTAGAAAGTAGAATGATGGCTATCAGAGGCTGGGGAGGAGTGGCCAAATAAAGACAGGTCAATTAATGGGTACAAGCAAACAGGTAGAAGGAATGAATTACAGTGTATGATAGCACAGTAGGGTCAGTATAGCTAACAACAATGTTTTATATTTTGAAATTGCAAGAAGAGAAGATTTGAAATGTTCCCAAAACAAAGAAATAATAAATGTTTGAAGTGATAGATATCCTAAATACCCTGTTTTGATTATTATGCATTGTATACATATATCAAAATAGCACATGTACTCCCTAAGTATGTAGAACTATTATTCGTCAATTTAAAAAAATTTTTAAAGACATATGGAATTTGAAAAGCCTAAAATATTAACTACCTGTTTATAGGAAAAATACTATGTTCTACGAGGGGGACCCCCCCAAAAAAACTAGAATTTATTTATTAAAAAGTGTTTATTTATTCTTCCATGTTTAAACTTCAGTCACCTTCCAAGTACTCTCTGTTTGATGCGATACACCTGTCAAGAGACTTTTTCCACTGCTCTGAACAGTTTTTGAACTCATCAACTTTGATGCCTTTTAATGCTTCTGCCATTTTTAGTTTTACCTCTTCCACATCAGCAAAATGTTTCCCTTTGAGGACTTTTCTCATTCAAGGAAACAAAAAAAGTCACTTGGGGCAAGATTGAGTGAATAGGGAAGGTAGGGCACAGGAGCCATGCCCTTTGGGGTCAAAAACTGCTGAACACTCAGTGCAGTGTAGGCAGGTGTGCTCATAAATTGCCAGTCAAGAAATGGGCAAATGCATTGAAAGAATCGCAAAAAAAATTCACCGACACTGAATGCACCCTCTCACAATTACATTAGCTGGTACACTGATGCTAATGAGTTCCTAGGACACTTGCCTAGCAGAGAAAGCCTGTACTACAAGGGGCCTGACCTCAAAAATATAGTTCCACTTGGTTTGAGAGCATCCCCCCCCACATATGTTTACATTAAATAGAAACAAATCTTGAAATATATTTTTTATATTTAAAAAATGCAATATTTAGAATCATCTTGGGGGCTGTGAGGGAAGGGCACCTTCCAGCTAGGGGAAGGTGGTAGTGGTCAGAGGAGTTGATTTTCATAACCCAAAGAAGTCATTGATGTGTTTTTCTGAGTAATTCAGCCATCTAACTTAAATTCCCATCCTTACCAGGGGAAGAATGAGCCAGAGCTTTGAAATGAAAATCTTCCTTAATGTATTCCAGATCAAACTCTTAGTATTCTATCCACCACAAAAGTATAGAAAAGAAGGAAGGCTATGATAAACTGTATGCTTTCCACATTTCTAAGTAAATCCCAGGAGTGTCATTTTTTTCCTTTTTCTATATTAGCATACATGGTGTACATAGTAGACTTTAAAGACTTTTATAGTTTAGAGGCGAATTTTAAGCTATTAACATATATTTCAAATTTAACAATGTGATTAAATCATCAATTAGCGAAACATTTTCTGACTATTTCTAGGAGATAAAACAACAGATTTTAGAACTTCTAAGAGGTAAATAATAATAATAGCTCATTTTAAATGTGTTATGTATACGTCAAAAAAATTAAGATTGCTTAGATCAATGACACATCCTTATCAAATGACACAAATCATGAAAATCATTTTTAATAAATATGAAAAGATAAAAACAAAATCGTAAGGAAATATAAGGGGAGGAAAATTTCCCTTTTGTCTATTTCTGTCATTATCATAAAACTTACTTAAATAGGACATCTTCTTTGATTCTCACAGCCTGCCCTGGAGAAGGCAGGAGTCATGGCAGTACTGCCATTTTATAGATAAAATAACTGAGGCATATACAGGCTAGATGATCTGCTCCAGGCCAGAAAGCTTGAAGTGGCAGGTCTAAGTCTGGAAATTACATCATCTGTATCCAAACCCAAAGCTCATTCCTTTGTACCATGCCACCTATAGGTTACAAAAATAATTTTAACTTGCAATATAGGTGTGACTAGCAATATACTTTTTGAGATCTCAGGCAGATATAACATCTTTAGTACTGAGATCCTAGAATTCAAGTTGATTAGAAATTTTCAATAAAACTTTAACACTTCACAGAAAGACTCCAGAGAGTTAAGACCTGCAGTTGTCAGAAACAAAAGTCCCATAATTAGGATCTGCCCTCTCCATGTGGTCCCAGACTCCTCAACCTCTTATCACCTCACAGCACTTCCCTGAACACTGGGTCTTGAATTTCCTGGCTAATGTGGAGTCATGGAATTCAAATTCACCAAGTTCAAGGAACTATGATGGTTACATCATCCCTCCTATTTAAATCACTGCAGCAGAAGAAGAAATGTTGAGGCCAATGATTAAGCCCTCCAGCTATTAACTTTATAATCTGGCTGCTAAATCCTTTTAACTGCACTGATCCTCAACACAGGAACAGTCTTACTTCCAGCTAGGCTATCATCCCTGGCCATTTCCCTTTCTAAATCGTTGCTACATTTT
Organism: Carlito syrichta; assembly: GCF_000164805.1. NCBI lineage: Eukaryota > Metazoa > Chordata > Mammalia > Primates > Tarsiidae > Carlito > Carlito syrichta. Next base: position 598,051 of record NW_007258922.1, on the reverse strand, counting down.
CCCACACATGCCTGCCTGTACTGGATCAGCTCATAGTAAATCTATTTGCAATATAGGAAACAGCCCACAGCTAATGAAATTTACTGATACCAAGCAATAACTGTTAATCATAGCTGCTCCACTACCCTGGTACTGGCTATATAAAATAAATTAACACATTTGCCAGTGTTCCTATATTTGTGTTCTTCTGGTGACTTGTGTTATTTTTATCATGATTATTCTTGGATTATACATATATACATATATATATATATAGAGAGAGAGAGAGAGAGAGAGAGAGAACACACACAAGCACAACTTCTCATATTCTTTCATGGACATAATTTACCTATGATTGTATTCCTGGAAAAAAAAATTTCTGCAAGATTGTTTGGAGCTAGCTGTTGGAAAAGGATCTGTTCTAAAAGTTCTTAATGCTTTGGAAAGCATTTGCCTTAGACTTTCAAAGGGGAGAGGAATCTTCTGAAGAGCAAACCCTGTTTTTAAAAAGACATTCATATTCTTTCTAATTTCCTCCATTCCAAAAATCATGATAGAAAAGTAAATTTAAGCTTTACTTAGAGTCCACATGAAAAAGTAACTATTTTTTTCAAACTTTTTTCAAATATTTCAAAACTATTGAACTCCATCCTTTCTATAAAGCTGCTTTTGTCTTGCTACAGTTCTTCAAGCTCCCAAGTCTCATAGACTTGAGATCTGTGTTAGACGTATTAATAGAAAGAGAACAATTTTACATCAGTTTTAAGACAAAACACCTTTCTGTGTCTTAATATGTGAAAACAATAATAATTTATCTCTTAATATGGGAAAACAATAATAATTTATCTCATATCAAATATTTTTGAAAGTTACTATATTTACACATACACAAACTACAAAACCAGGGGCCCTAATCTGGTGTGTCTCAGTTTTTTCTATGTGGCTGCTTACACAGCAAGAAAATAGTGAATTAAATAAAACACATACTTCAAAGACAGAGATTTACGTCTGACAATTCATCACAAATGTGTTTTTAAATTAGATGAGTAGTCTGTGTTCTTTAAGGGTGGTCCACTATTTTATTCAAAATGTATAATGAAGAAAATTAAAATAAAGTAAGAATAAGCAAAGGTGGGAACAGAGAAGAAGGAATCCTAATTCTTTCAAAGATGATCCTCTTGTACTGGTAAGATTTCACCTGAAACAAAAGAAAAAAAAGACATCATAGGAGTAGGTCCAGAATGGCAAAGACCCACACTTTGTGTGTATGCTTCCAGAATGTAGCAGTAGTATTCACTCTCCACAGATGTACATTAATATAATCAACCCATAAGCAGACTTTGAACTATCATAATTCTATAAGAAAGGGATTGGCTGTAGAGGGAAACTGCCAAAGGAGGGTGGGGACAGGATTGGCATTAGTGGGAAACTGCCAGGGGATGAAGGGGGACACCTCCTCAACAAGGGTACCTGCATAATGAACATTTGTATACCTAACCCTGAACTGTATCCCACATCTTTAAAATAAAAAATTTTTTTTAAAGATAATCAACCCTCTTGCTGAAGGAGCTTTCTACTACTATGCAAGGGATCCAGGGCTCACCTGAGGGGTTCAGCAGTTGCTCTGGGAAGCATCTTCACTGAGTATCCAAACAATGGGTTATTAAATGAAGACACTTAAGTCAGGTCCCTAACTTACTTCTGGGAACTTTGCAAATGGGAATACCTAAAACAAGCAGAACAAAGGACCCACTCACATGAAGACTGACTGCAGCCCAAACTGGTCTTCTTAGACACTGGTCACATGCTAGGCACTGGAGCCAAGCCCCTCCCTCATTATGGTTTCTACCCCAGCACCCTTGGTACCATTTTGCTAAATCTAGCTGTGTGTCCCAGGCATTCAGCCTCCTTCTTTCTTCTGCAGCATCACCAGCTTCCCATCTGCATTCTCTTTACCCAATCCCACCAAAAGTCTTCTTTCATTTCCTTTCACGATAGCCTGAAGGACTACATAGGAAGCACTTCAAATATCCATCAAATAAGATTCAAATCATAAGCCACAAAATAAAGTGGATCCCCATCCATGGATGTTTGAGGGCTGTGGGAGTAGGAGAGATTTGCTTGGCTCTTTCTTGAGAAAACATAACTCTGTGATTCTTCTCCCCTAAGACCCTCTTTGAGGTTTTTTGTCTTTTTAAACTTAATATTATTTTTAATTGATAAGTTGTAATTTTATGCATTCATGAGGTAAACTGCCTCTTTGACTCTTCCTTACAGAAAGAACTCAACAGAAAGGAAAAAAAGTTCTATTGCCATCAAACTATATCCAACATTCATTCACATTCTGCTGTGGAAACAGATTTCCCAAACATGCGCCCCATTTATGAGTAACAGTTGAATTAACATTTTGTATACATAGTTTCAACATTTTGCTCTTCATTGCAGCAATACAATAATGGAAATCGGTGAGGTATTAAGAAAGTATAGAGAGAAAAGTGAAAAAAAAGAAAAAGTTACTACATTACTGAACTACAGATGGTGCATCCACACCACAAGACTCAAAAGATTTAAAAAAAAAAAAAATCTACTGTTGAGCAGGAAAGCAGTGGGAAGAGGAGAGGGAAGGGAACCTGGGGAGAGCTTTCCGTGTGAGTGGAAGGAAGCAGCTTTTCTCTTTGAAAAGCAGATGAAGGTTAAGGCCCTGGGGAACTCTGACTGATGATTCTCTTTCATGAACAAGCACATCTTAAACACAGTTCCTTTGAGAAGTGGCATCACCATTTCATTTCATGTTCAAGGTCACAAAAATGCTCCAAAAATAAGTTTGAAGTGTAGCAAAGAGAAAGAGGCAAAAAAAGCAGCTTTGACAACAAAATGATTATGTGAACAGGTACATTGTGCAGCAATTCAAGGCCCTTTTCCTGACAGGTCAGTCATTTAGCCCCTGCAGATGTGGCCTTTAAGCCTCTTTCTTCCTCTAATGACTCAGACTATTTTCAATAGCTGCTCCCTCATGGGAAAAAAGATGACAGAGGACATGCACAGTAATCAGATAAATTAGTTTTGGAAGATCACATAATATCAACCCTAATACAAAAGGACATAGTTCAAAAAAAAAACTGAGATTCTGGTATTTCTTCAGGGTGACTGTCAGAGGCCCTGGACAAGCAGTGTCATAGTAAACCTGGAGTGTTTTAGAGAGTGCAACAGAAATGGCCCCAGGACATTAAATGCACCAAATACCCAAGTCGAATTTGAGGACTTCTTTGATGTATTTACTTCTCAGTCTTTACTCCAATACCAAGTCCTATTCTTTTTTTTCCTGAAGCTTCATTGATAACTATCTCTACCCCCTTTACTCCATTTCTGTCCAGACTGCAGGTCACTGACATTTCCACTGCTGTCTACCTAACTCCTCAAATAGACTTCCTTCTTTGGTAACTTTCAAACTTCAGTCCAGTCTGCATGTCATTGCCAGGTCTGTCTTTCTAAACCACCGTTTATAAAACAACTTGTTCCATTGATTATTCTTCTGGATGTTAAATCAAACTGTTTATTAGTTCTTACCCACTAACACAGAAACATGCTTTGGTTTCCCTGTAGTCTAACGCAGTAATGATAGCAATTGTAATAGTCTATCCTCTTAATCATATTGCCTCCTCCAGCTACCACTGTACTTCTCTCTTACCCTTTTCCATCATTCATTTGGATAGCATAGTCTTACCCAGGGTCTTCACTTTCTCCACCACCTTCTACTCTTCAACCGATTGCAGCTAATGCTTCTACCTCCACCACCCTTCTCTTCAGAGGCATTGTATCCTTTTGTTTGTCAAAACCAATAGCAGAGACTCCATCCTTCTTTTGGGGGATTTTAGTGCAGATTTTTAACATAGATCACCAAGTTCTTCTGTAAACTTTCTCCCACTAGCTTTTGATATTACACAGTTGACTCCTCCTCCCCTTTAATCTTTATTTTCTGTCTCTTTTTCTGGCTTTGCTCCTCTTACCCCTCAGACTTTGGTGTTCTCCAGGTTCCATCTTGGGTGTTACTTTTATCTTTCCCAGTGCTGAACCCAATATTGTCCTTTGAACACAGGAGCCTCACAATAAATGCAGGTTTGCAGAATTTTCAGTTCAATTTTGTCATATCTGTCCCAAAATCCCCACTGCTTGTAGGATACAGGTCAACTTTTTCAGCCTGGAATTAAAAGTCTTCTACCATTTGTTCCTCTCTCTCGTTACACCTCCCTGTCTCTCTTCTCCAACACAATTCTTCCCGGTGAGCGTCACACACTGCATGTCCCAATTCTGGATTCTGAGTGTTTCCTCAAGTAGTTTCTTCTTTCTGATATACTCTTACCCTCTACGCCCCCAGCCTTTAGATCTACACAAATCATATCCAACCTTTATGATCTGGTTCAAATTCGATCTTTTTTCAAAGACTCGCTTAACAGTCATTTTACCCTTCTTGAATTCCCCATCTTTTCTATAACTCATTTGGATGCATACTTCCATGGTAACATAAATATTTGGGGATGGATCTGGAAAAGGGGTGGATGTGTATGTAGTGGATGGTGTTTGGGGTGTGAAGGAGTATAACTGTGTACATGCACATTGGCCTTTGTTAAGTTTCTCTAAGGACAGACAGCAAATTCCTTAACCACTTATGGACAAATACAACAGCAGATATCTACTCAGGACTCAATAAATACATGGTAGAAACTAATTTTAAACTGCTAATCCTTATGTGTTTCATCCTGAAATTATTAGAGCTCCCCAAAACAAACCGTCAGGTATGTGGCATGCAGTTCCTTGAAAAATTGGGAAAGCAGATTATCCAATTACCTTCTCTCAAAAATTTACTCACAAATTAATGGATAAACAAAATGTGATATGTATATGCAATGAAAGATTTACAGTCATAAAAAATGAAATTTGGATACATGCTATTATATGAATGAACCTTAGTGAAAAAACACTTAGTGAAACAGGTTTGGTGAAATAAACCAGACACAAAAGGGAAAATATTGTATTATTCCATTTATATAAGCTACCTAGAATAGGAAAATTCATAGAGACAGAAAGTAGAACAGAGGTTACCAGGGGCTAGAGGATGGGAGAAGGGAAAGTTATTATTTAGTGGGTATGGAGCTTTTGTTAATGATAATGAAAAAGTTTGGGGTATAGACAGTGGCTGTGGTTATACAACATGATGAATATATCTAATGCCACTGAAATGAATACTTGCTAATGGCTCAAATGATAAATATTATGTCATGTATATTTCACCACTACTAAAAATTTTAAAATAAATGAATGAAAGAATGTCAGCCAGGCTGTCTGATAAGTTGACTGTGGAGAAAGCAAGAAGCCTGTTTGCCTGGCAACCCACCTCGCATCTTCCCCTAAGGAATGCACGCTCACAGATGACCTACAGCAGCTGAGAAGCAGAAGGTCTCACACTATCTCTCAGCATGTCAGCACTTTGTTTGGCATCTCCATCCAAAGGCAATTCCTCTAGGAAACAAAATGTACCAGACCATCAAAATGCACTGGAGCATCTCAGCAGCTAAGCTGCTCTGCTGGGAGAAAAGAGGATTAGTCACAAGGATGCTTCACTCTCTCTTTCTCAGTATGCCATCTTAAGCAAGAACCTTCCACTCTGAGCTTCAAGCTCACCTACAATCAAGTGAGGGTAATAACACTTACCCTGCAGAACTATTGTGCTATTGAATAACTCAAAAGATGTATGATACATAGAACACTTATTATAGTGTCTGGCACAAAGAAGACCCTCAACAATGGTAGCTGTCATTATAACATTAATATTATCTCTATTTCACCAGTATTACACCTTCCAGAAATGGAGTTCAAAGAGCTATCCTTTCAAACATCATCAGGAAAATTGAAACATTTTCTCATCACTGAATCATTAAGAACAAAGAATTGTAAATTTACCAGAAATTTGACAATAGAACATCAAAAAGAACATATAGCAAACTGCTGACTGGCTTTGGCAGTCACGGAGGGTGACAAAGAAATGGACCTGAAGAGAAAAGTTTCAGAACTATTGATTGGACCTATGGACTCCCTGAGTAACTGACTTTCCTGGCTCCTCCAAGTCATGCCTGTATCAGCGTTTATGAAGAGCAGAACAGCTATGTTTTGTAGTTGTTGATTCCATAACTAAATCTAAAATGTCATACTCGAAAATGCCACCGAACATGAGGAAGGAACATTAGCGATGCACTTGAGCCTCAGCTCTCAGATGAAATGAACCATTTCTTCCTGCAAGGGGAACTGTCTCTGTCCTTCACACACATTCTCTGGCTTAGGCGTGTGTGTATGTGTGTAATACCATTTCAAGTAGAGGTAGTGATGGAAATTAGAAATGAGAGAATCATTAGGTCAGCAGGCCCACCACAATATTCAAGAAAAGGATTTCAGGTAAGTGGAGCTTTAAAATGAAAAATGTAAAACAAGAAAAGCAGATACTGCTCCATGCTGAGCACTCACAGAGGAAAATTAAACAAAACACACATTTTCAAACAAGAGTCAATCTTAAGAGTTTGTGAATGAAAAGTCCAGAAGATTTTTAAACTTTGTAAGGAAAGAGCTACGAATTTTTCTGTACCAGTCTTCACTGTGTACTCCACCTACGTCGTGTCTGTACCAAGCTCCAAGACAAATGCTGACAAACAAGAACCTCGGGGAAATGAGAATAAGACATTTGGCATGTGAAGAGATAGTGGGGGAAAAAATCATTTATTGACATCTCCAAGAAACCGTAGAGAGGCCAAAGTTATCAGGTAGAACAAAAACACTTCTCTCATATGGAGAAACAACAAAGATGCTACCTCGGGTTCTTGATTGTGTCTTTTGCTCACACTGTTATCCACATGCCCTCAACTATATAATCACATCTGGAAGAGTATAAGAGAATTATTTAAATACTCTCTAGACCTTGAAAATATTTGAGGATAAAATGAGAGGAAAAGGTGATCCAATTTTTTCCAAACAGTTACATATACTTTCTCTATATCTTTGAAAAGAGTAGAGTTCAATATTTCATAAAATATTCAACACATATTTGGTAGGTAGTATAGCAATTTTCATATAAATCAATGATGGGAACAGGGATTAAGAAAAAGAAAGAACATTAAATATATTTTAGGTTCATCAATTACTATTTGTACTGCATATTGTTTGTACACAGACATACACATATATTGAGAGGGGACGCAAAAAAAACAATTTATTTTAAAATTGTGCATTTATTCTTACATATTTAAACTTCAGTCACCAGCAAAGTACTCTCCATTTGATACAATACACTTATTGAGATGCTTTTTCCACTGCTCAAAACAGTTTTTAACTTGTCAATTTTGATGCCTTTTAGTGCTTCTGGCATTTTTTGTTTCACCTCTTCCACATCAGCAAAACGTTTCCCTTTAAGGACTTTTTTCATCCGGGGAAACAAAAAAAAAGTCATTTCAGGCGAGATCTGGTCAATAGGGAGGCTGGGGCACCGAGTTCATATCATTTTTGGTCTAAAACTGCTGAATACTCAGCACAGTGTGGACAGGTGCACTCGTAAAGCACCCGTCAGGAAATGGGCAAATGCGTTGAAAGACTCTCCAAAAAAAATTCACTGAAGCTAAACACAGTTTCTCACAACAATGCTATCTAGTACACTCTTGCCCATGGGTTCCTAGAACATTTACCTAGCAGGAGAAGCCCGAACTGTAAGAAGTCTTCCCTCCAAAAAATAATTTCAGTTTTTTGTGGGTCTCCTCTCATATACACACACATACATATAATAGCAGTCAATATTGATCACAGATCCCCAGCGATCTAAGTATCTCTAAATTCTTTATGTGAATGAACTTATTTAATCCTCATAGCTCTCCAAAAAGTAGGTACTATTAGCATCCACATTGTACAGATGAGGAAACTAAAATAACAGAAGTGTAGAAACTTGTTCAACATTCCCTGCAGAGCTTATCTGGAAGGTAGGCAGTCAGTCTCCTGAATCCATATTGTTAACCAATAGGAAAAATGGGCACATACAAAGCACACTTATCCATAGATATGATACTCTGTGAATCCACAGCACTCTGACCTGGGCATTTTCATGTCTAAATTTAAGCACTAACAAGCCTTTCTTTATTCACTGAACACATTCAAACAACTGCAATAATTGTTCAAACAACCGAAAAAAAATTGTTTCAAACTGAAACTAGTCTGGAAAATCTGGAGCACGATAATCTGCTGAGGTTTGAACATATTGTATTGAAGAATTTTTTTCTTTCCTCTTGTCTTTAATGCTGTTTGGAGCTTTCATGAGCTGTGAAGACTCAAGGGAACAAGCCAAAGTATCCTTGCAGAAATTCTGAATACCACTAAAGCGAGCTGTCAAACATAAATCAGTATCTAGCTATTTTCCAACCTATTTATAAAAGTGCAGCTGTGAAATACATCTAAAATACAAATCCGAGTACATTTATCTGAAGATGGTACTTTTAGCAATAACCTTTTCAAACAAATAAATGCCGTCTGTCAAAAGCAAAATAATTGCATTGTGTCAAAATGTTGAAAGTGGATTATTTAAGTTTACCAAGTAGCTCATATGATAGATCATGGAATTTCACCTGGTGTCAGCTTCATTCCAGTTACCCCAAGGTTTAATGTGAGCATCAGTCCAGATCTGGTTTTTATTGAAAGAAGAAGAAATGTGTGAGAACGAGAGAGCATTTCTGGATTTCCAGTGAGTACTCTCAAACGTTCTAAGATTTCATGCTCATGATGAATGCAGACTCCGAGATTATCCTAGCATATGTTTCATATCGTTTTCTGAGTTGATTTTCTTTTCAAAGGTATTAACCTCTTATCCTGAAAATTAAACAAATGCCACATGTTTCCAATGCCCCTTTCTATGTTCATTCTCAACAACTGCACATTAGTTTTATTAAACAAAATCAACCAGGGAAAACCATTACAAAAAGAATTTTCAGTCTCTTTGAAGCTCAAGATTTATAGAAAAGTAGATACATGCCAGAACCAGATGAGGTTCTGAGTAATGCAAATGTCCTGAATTGATAGTTTCATTTGACAACAATTTTTGATCACTGATTGTCTTATCCATCCAACTGGAAAACTCCAGGCATTTCATTTCATTATAGACAACAACCTGATGCATAGAAAGATCTGATTGCTGATTATTAAGATTCATAGTTCTTAAGTAGAAATTTGGGATAATATAAGATAAAAATAGACCTTGAGTTACTTTTAGGGAAAAGAAAAATGCTACAATGGGTTCTAATTTTGAAGTACAAAGAAATTATCTGAATAGTCTACCCAAAATAAAGTATAGAATTAGAGAACAGCATTGCAAGTAGTTGTGCTCAATCATTTAAGCTAAACAATGTCTTGATTTCAAATAAAAAGTATAGTCATGTTTCACATATTGAAAACATCAGAAATCTAAGTTGAAAATGCTCTTCTAAAAAAATTTCAATATCCATATTGATTGATAAAGATAATTACTAATTTTAGTATCATGCTATATTCCAAAGCCTAATAAATCTGTTTTCCACTATAAACAAAACCAAAGAAAGGTCAAAAGTCTGTTGTTGAATAAAACTCTGTTCTGTGGGATATGGATTTATGTTACTATGGATTTTCAAAATTCACTTTGCAGAAAGAAGTTAAAGTGCAATTTGTAAGGCTTTAAATTCTCTGGCTTTATGCAAACTGTGTGCAGAATAGGAAGTCTGGATGGTTCAACACACACCTGTCTGTAATTAGTCTTATTAGCTACTGTCAACTAAGTCATTCTATCTCATGTACTCGGTACTTTGTATATTACTTTTAATTTTAACAACAGCCTTTCCAGATTAAGAAACTAAGACAAAGAATTACATATACTTGTTCCAGGGCCACATGATGCTTGAGAATATTAGCAGGCCCAAAACCTACATTTTTCTGTCTGTGATGCTGACCTCTTTTTCTGAATCACATGCCTTTCAAGTGTTCATCAACAGTGGCCACCCTAATGCAAGTCACTCCATATAGCTTACACCTTCATTTTTAAAAGCCACATGATGATGTGATGAAAGTATGTTATAGCTAATCTAAAAGTGCTGGCAAAAATAACAAGGTCAGTAAAACAGAAACATAACTTCCAAGAGTTATGGAAGGAAAACAAAGTATTCTCCAAATTGTTCCTCCTCACCACTACAGCTGAAAACCATATTAAAATGAGAACTATTTTAAGTTCATTTACTTTGGATTCTGTTCTCTTAGTTTAATCAGGAACTTCCAGGAAAAGGAGAACTCTGTGAAAGAGAGACAAGAAGCCGGGCTCAGTGGCTCAGCCTATAATCTTGCACCTTTGGGAGGCCAAGGTGAGTGGATTGCCTGAGCCCGCAGGTTCGAGACCCGCCTGGGCAACTTGGCGAGACCACATCTCTACAATAAATCAAAAATTGCCAGGCATGGTAGCGCGCGCCTATAATTCCAGTTACTTGGAAAGCTGAGGCGGAAGGATCACCAGAGCCCAGCAAGTCGAGGCTGCGGTGGCCGGGAGCAGCCACTGCACTCCAGTCTGGGTGACAGAGTGAGACTCCAACTCAAACAAAAAAAAAAAAAAGAAAGAGAGATGAGAAATTTTCTAAAAGTGACAGAAGTTCTCCTCTATTAACACAGTCAGCATACCAATCACTTGACTCATTTAAATGATTTATTCATTTTTTAAAAAATGCATGTGCTTTGCAAGGCAGAAAATACATTTAATAGATCTATGCAGCAATGTGAAACATGTACATATGTTTAGAGCAATGAGGGTATATGAATGTATGCATACAGTGATTTCATAAAGTACACAGTTTTAACTTTTAATAATGGAAAGTTTTAATATTAATGTTCATTTTATTTAGTACTGCTCTCAAGAAAGTATGAGTAATTGATACTCTTTTTGTAAAATATACATATGGTCTGTGTGATATTATTTTGAGATATTATAAAATTTTTCTCTAAATTATAACAATTGCATTATTTTTCATGTTTTCTTTCTGAATGATTTTATTTCAAATGGTAAATGATTCATCCATGATGTTTAAAGAAAACGTACAAGCAGATCTGGATAAATTACTTGACTACCTTCTATAACACCCACTCCTATTAGACTTTTTTTTTTTTTTTTTTGGTAGGACTTATATAAACCAGCCTCCCCAAAACCACATACTTCAAACACATTTAGGATTGTGTTCACAGATGCATTTCATGAAATCACTCAGCACCAAATGAAGAATGTTTCCAATGACTTGGAAAATCAAAATGAACAATGCGTCACTAAAGATGGTGGTTGTACTGAAGTCTAGGTATTTGAATTATATGGTGTTAAAAACTGTACAAAATGGCTTGCATGAGATGTTTATGATTTGCTTCTTTCATATGTGTTATTAAATTTTAAAGTTTCATCAGGAATATATAAACATCCTATATTTTTAAAACTCCATCAAACACGTCAGAGGGCCTCACTCATAGGTTGGAAACCAGAGGTTTCAATTTCACAGCTGTGATATTAACCACAAAGTAGAGTCTCCTCCAAGGGGACACAAGACAGTGGACTTACAACTGACACACCAGTTAGGAGTGAGCAAAATGTTCAATAAATGAAAACTATTGTTATATAATTATGTTACTGTGGGCTTTAGATAAGGTTGATCACTTGTTTCCTTTTAAAATAACATTCCTGTCATTTGCATCAAGGGTCACACCATTTATGTGGACATGTGGGAGGCTGTATAAAACAAAGAGAAACTTTCATGTTCAGTGTCAGAGCAATGTTAATGTATACTCCATATAGATTCAATTCTAAACCTAACCTAAGTCACATATTTTATATAGGAGAGTTACATTTTATAAAGAAATAGCCTTAAAAATTAAGTAAAGTTAGTTTATACTTTCCTGACTGTTTTCCTTTCTTTCCTAAATGCACACAGGGTGAAATCTCACTTGAACACAGGCTTTGAACAGTAAATTTAATCCATACAACAGGATTAAGATTAGGAAGAGCAAATAATAGCCAGGTAACTCTAAAAAACTAAATTCACGTAGTTATAAAAATACCTACACCACGTGCCATGAACTCTTCTAAGCACTTTATATTCGTTATTTATTTTAATACCAACATAACCCCTAAAAGATAATATTCTTATCTTTTACTGTTGAGGAAAATATGTCTTAATGCAATGAAATGACTTTCCTATCAGCACCCAGCTCTTAAGTGGCAGAGACCCAGTTCCCTCTCGATGCTCTATTGCTTCTCAAAAATGTCCTAGGGTAGATCTCATCAATCTATAGCCACTTGTTTATGATATACTTAAATTTGAAAAATTCAGTAGAATTTTACCAAGTCGCCAGCATTAACTAGCTCAGGAATTAGAATTTAACTATAGGCTCTAAGAGAAAATTGCAATTTAACTTAAAACCATAAACGTCATGCAGAAATAAAAATCTAGTCATACCCTAAACTGGCCTTGCTTTCTAGAAAATAAAAATCCACTTGATAGTCATGAGTCAACAAAACACATCTTATTTTGAAGTCACTCAAGTAACAATAACCTCAGATACAATACAGGTTTTGACTCCAAGAATGTAACATGCTGAAGTAAATATGTAAAGAGACACAAAATTCACATGGGGCAAGCTCCCTTTCACCCAAAGCTGTCTCCAGAAGATGACTATTTACCGTGCCTGCCCTTAAGGAGCAACTGGCTCTGCTGGTTATAGTAAGAAAACTATACTCTAATGTACCTCACCCAGAAACCCACCCTCCATCCCCCTTCCTTCATTCCCCATGATAATATCTTTCTCCTTTTTACAACCAGCTATAAAATATGTGGGATTCAGTGCAAAATGAAAATGCAGGGCTCCTTGTTCAAAAATTAAGACCATTGTCATGCACAAAGGCTTATACCTGTAATCCCAGTACTTTAGAAGGCTGAAGTGGGAAGATTGCTTGTGCCCAGGAGTTTAAGACCAGTCTGAGCAACACAGCAAGACCTCGTCTCTACAAAAAATTAAAATATTAGCTGAGTGTGGTAGCACATGTCTGTAGTCCCAACTACTCAGGAGGCTGACACAGGAGAATTACTTGAGCCCAGAAGTTCAAGGTTGCAGTGAACCCTGATTATGTCACTACCCTCCAGCCTAGGTGACAAAGTAAGGTCCTACTTAAAAAGCAAAATTAGTAAAGATTTTAAGAGCGTGACAGCAGAGCATTAAACCAAGCATAGGGCCTTCTAAGCAGGGGGCTCTAAGTGATTGCACAGGTCTCATACCCATGAAGCTGGCCCTATTCTCCCTAACATAAATTCCCACAAGTACGTGGGATGGCTGCTGGTCTGGGGTGACTTTTACTCCCTTTCAATGCTGCCTTTGATGTTTCTCTCATTTTTTAACTGGATAATCTTGTTAGCAAGTATGTGCCTTCTAAGAATAGGTTTGGTCCCACTCAGCAACTGTTCCACTTGGCTCAGCAGGCTCTGCTTTCAATGGTCAAGGCCAAGAACTCATTCCGACATCGCAAACAATGTGCAACACATTATTCAGAAGTTTGTGATCCAGGGTAACTCTCTGAACTGAGATTTTTTTAAAACTGAGCCCTTGGAGATGAAGTGGCGTTTCTTAAGGTTCAACCATTCTTAAAGCATAGATAATTCACAAATATGCCTTTTGTTTGTTTGTTTTCTCAAAACCAAACACATTTATAACAAAAGACATCAGTGCAATATGGCTATTAATTCTCTTCCCTTCCTAAGTCCAAAAAATACCACAGCATGTACTTCAGCTGCTTAGTCCTCTTTTTGTGTTTCAAAGACTCCCCACCAATAGAACCACATGATCATTTGCACCATCTGTGCATGGGAGAGAAACACATTATTATCCAAGCCAATACTGAGGGTATTCTATCAAGAAAGGAACCCACTCATCAGAGAAAGGTTATGCAGAAAAGCTCTTGCCAGAAAACTCACTGTTTCCTTCTCTCCCTCTCCCTCATTTGAAATTCATGAAGATGAAGTGCAGCTTTTGTTTCCCATCAGTGAGATGAGCCTTAATACACTCTTGCCAAAAGCAAGCTAACACAGAGTAATTGTTTTTCATCTAAATTGCATGTCCAACCTGCTTAGTCTTCAAAGAACAGAGATGCTACAGCTTTGATACCCAACTGCAGAATGACAAAGGAGAGGGCACGAGGCACATGGGCACGATGGGAATTTTTAATCACCACCTATCTATCAGTGAGCCCTGGAACTCTGGGACAATAGGAGAGGAGTCGAGAGAGCAAATTATTCGTAAGGTAGATAAGGTTCCATATTTCATTCAAGACCAACTCTTTTTTTTTTTTTTAAGAGGGAAGAAAGTGATTTAGAGGGAATTAAGATTCCCCAAGGTGTTTTTAATCTCTTTTCACTCCAGGGCCAGGTGCCTCATGTAGCACTTAAAAAGGTTTCAAAAATGAAAGTAAATGCCTAGAACACAGAAAAAGATATATCCATCTACACAAAGCATCTGCCTTTGTTTAAGAAAAAAGTAGTTTCGGCTTTATGAACTTCACATCCAGACATTTCATAATTTTGATGTTATAGTTCTTATAGCCTTTTGCTCTGTGAACGCTACGTCCAATACATAAAAAGAGGCAAAATCATCAATATTTAATTTTTTTATATATCAAACCTCCTTTACGTCAATAAGTGAGTTCATTTAATTGCACATAACTGCAGAGTGTTTGCGAGGTCTATGTGATGTGAATTAAAACCAGCCAAAGAAATGGAATGGACAAATCTGCTCCTGATACCACCTTTTGCAGGTAGAGATGCTACCAAAAAGCTGTGTGGTTTTTGTCATTGATCCCTGAGCTTCGTTGTGTAACCAGGTGCTGAGACAAAAGATTTGATTCTGTTTATTGTGTTTGTTCCAGTTAATTTGATTCTTCTTGCCTGGTTTAGACTTCTATTTTCTAATTACATTTGTAAGCTCTACGGGGACTGGAGTGCTACTACACCTCAGCTTGCACTTAGAAAACGTGGGCATAAACTAAATTACTTCTACCACTGTCAGTAAATTGTGCTACTGTCCTATATCATCTAAACATTAAAAGTGTTTGTCCCTGGGCAGCCCAGTAATAGAAAGGATCTCCCAGCATGCAACCAAATAAGATAAGGGAGACAAGCAAGTCCATCAGGCTGAGAAAGTCAGAGCAGAGGCAAGTGCCCGGGTTGAAGATGTGGATGCTGGTATCAGTACCACCTCCGCAGCTAAAGGAGCTGTATTGCTGAGGTCAGGTCACCTAAATGTTTTCCTCAGGGTCTCAGTGTCACCTCTAAATTGAGAGTCTAGGACCAACTCCAAGGTTACTCTTCTAACACTGAAAGTCTGTCATTTCAATCTCTGTGCTTTCCTTTCTTAATAAAGAATCAATTTCAGTTTGGGAACAGAATAGCTTTTTCTAAAGAGAAAGTTTTGATCAAAAAACAACTTAGATAACTATGGCTTTTATATGATATAGATATTTTACCATCATTAAGATGTTATTAAACACTGAAAGCACTGACATTATGTAAGCACTTTGAATATATAAAGGGGAGACCCAAAAAACCTGGAATTACCTTTGGAGGGCAGACCCCTTGTAGTACAGGCTTCCCTGCCAGGTAAGTGTTCTAAGAACTCATGGACATCAGTGTACCAACCAGCATTGTTGTGAGAGGCTGTGTTTAGCTTCAGGAAATTGTTTTTGGAGATGCCTTCAATGCATTTGTCATTTCATAATGGGTGATTTATGAGCACACCTGTCTATACCATGCTGAGTGTTCAGCAGTTTTTGACCAAAAACTGCATGACCCTGTGCCCCACCCTCCCTACTCACCTAATCTCACCTCAAGTGACTTTTTTTGTTTGTTCCCCTGATGAAAAAAAAGTCCTCAAAGGATAATAGTTTGCCCATGTGGGAGAGGCAAAATAAAAAATGGCAGAAGCACTAAAAGACATCAAAATTGATACGTTCGAAAACTATTTTGAGCAGTGGAAAAAGTGTCTCGATAACTGTATTGCATCAAAGGGAGAGTACTTTGAAGGTGACTGAAGTTTAAGCACATAAGAATAAATACACAATTTTTATAAATAAATTCCAGGTTTTATTTGAGTCACCCCTCATATAAAATGTCAATTTACAATGTTCATACTGCTGATCCATGTCTGTCTAGATACAAAATGAAACGAGAGAGCTTGGATGTAGATATTTACTGGAGATCTATCACCTGGTCTTTCTATAGCATTTTTTTTTTTCTTTTTGAGTCAGATCTCATTCTGCCGCCCAGGCTAGTGCTATGGCACAATCATGGCTCACTGCAGCCTCAACGTCCTGGGCTCAGGAGACTCTTTTGCCTCAGCTCCCGGAGTAGCTAGGACTACAGGCATAAGCCATCACATGGGCTAATATTTTGATTTTTTTTTTTTTTGTAAAGATGAAGTCTTGCTATGTTGCCTAGGCTAGTCTCAAACTCCTGAGCTCAAGCAATCCTACTCCTCAGCCTATAATACATTTGGAAATACTATGAGAAATTTGTATAAAAATACACTGTGACTTTGAAGCTTGATGCCACACCCATCAGAGTCCAGGTATTTCTCAATAACTCAGCTCAGCTAGTGTATTAACCAGGAAGTTGAGATTCTTGGTTTTAGTTTTTTAAAAACTTCAATTTAGGCAAAAAAGGAAATTTACAGATTTATATAACCTAAATATTCAGGAGTATTACTAGCTTCAACTATGACTGGATCCAGACACTTCATGTTGCCAGGGCTTGCTTGGTCTCTCTTTGTGCCTCTCTTGACTGTTTCCTTAAATGACTGCTGCATACTTAAGCAGGCTTTTGTATTCAATGGCCAAGATGGCCACTGGCCCCTCTAGGCTTAACTGGAAACTAGGCAGGAAAAAAAAATACAACTACAGATTATGATCTTAATATCAATATTTTTTTCTCCTATCTTTATGTTAAACTAGAGTAAGGGAAGCCAGTTGATATTATCTAGTGATTAGAGAGCCAAACCAAAAATTCATAAAGGAGGCAATATCCCCATGGCAGCTCATAGGGGTAGTCTCAATTTGGTCTCTACCAAAATAAGCTATTTCATTTCACTACCAAGCTCTCTTTTGCCCGATACAATGATATTTTTATTGAATGTGGTCACAAAATCCTCTTAGTTTGCCTCAGTTTGAAGAAAAACAAATGATATATACTAGAGGTCAATAAGTAGAATGAAAAGAGAATATCTGGAAGTCTAGGATTATAGGTTTGACCCTAGCAGTTTAAAAAAAAAACATTTAAAACCTCAGTTTCATCACCAATAAAATGAGAGTGCTGAGTGAAATAATTCTAAGACTTGTTTCAGGTTCTGAAATGTTATAAATCCATGTAGTGCTTACCTTGCTATTATAATGTTGCAGGTTTTGTTTTTGCTTTTTTGATACTATTTTTTTCCTCAACAAGAAAAACCTATCACTCAGAACTCTGAAACACTGACCACTAAATAGGTCAGGAACATTCTGCAAGAGATGAAAGCATTCAGAAGTTTTGCAAAATGTAAGTAGATAAGCCAATGGCCCGTTATCTTGAACCCTTGGTTTTCACAGGAAAACAAGCAAGCACACAGAAAGCAGTCAATCCCAGCTTCAGTACAAGCTGAGTGCCCATGTATTGATCTTCTGTCTGACTGGGTCAAGGGAGTGCTGGTGTACATTAAGTAGGGAAAGGACTGAAAATTACATTAATTCAAATGGCTAAATCAATATTTAACAATGCAGTTAGTGGTAGTTGACCTTAAATGCACCTTTAATAAAACAAAGGTGATTCAGGCCAGCCTCTAGCATATGCCATTCAGAAATATGAACTAATACAGAACAGATACGCTAAAGACCTCTACTAACGCAGACGCCTTTGCAGCTTGGTCCTACTGCAAGGAGAAGGTCGAAGCTGCTCTCTTAACACAGGCAACTCGAATTTTATACATGTGATGTTGTGTCTTCATTTATCACTTTTTCCCTGTCCCAAGAATTGGACAGCTTTGATCTCAGCAAATGTAGAAGTAGGAAAAGGATTTCTACAACTATTTCCCCAGAAAATTATTAGTAAATCTTTAGTGATAACTTTGTAACCTTGGGCACTTTCTTCATCAGTAAACATAGATGTTACCAGTTGTTATTCTAGGAACCCTGTCTTACTGTAACATGATTTGCATGTATTTACATATAAACATATCCATGTGTACTCCATTTGCATTAAAGATTACTGAAATAAGTTTGCTTATATTACAGAGAATGTAAAAAAGAAAAAGTAAATAAGGAATAAAAAGAGGTAATCTCTTCAAGATGTCAGAGAGTCATCTCAGATGCTATTAACTATCAGACTCACAAATGTGAGAATTTTTTAAATCGCCTTCCTGTCCATAAAATACCGTAAGCTATACAGCATTTTAGTTATCACTACTACGAACTTGGCGATAACTCTAAGGAAAAGGTCAATCTAAGAATCCATTTTGATATACCTTAAGGCAGCAGTAGGCTCTATGGAATTCCCATACGAGCCCAGGAGAGTTTACCTGATTTTGTGACCTAAAGATGCCAGTGCCAGTGGCACCATTTCCCTTGCATCCTGGCTTGGCTGCAAGGACAAATGTGTGATAATGATTAGAAATCTCTCCTGAGACACCTCCCTTTGATTTGTTGTTTGGTGATGGCTACAGCTCCTCTGCAGCCTTGCTTCTCTCAGGTCGGTCTGCCTGTTACCATGGCAATGTGGTTCAACGCATCCTGTGAGCTAAATCAGCATTCTGCCGCTTCCAGGCTGCTGGCAGTAGAGCTTCTCTGAGAATTGGGCAGCAAGTTTCCAGGTTGAATGTAAAAGCAATTGCTTGAAAACATGATCATACGCTTGAAGTGGGGGAGGGACATCCCACAGAACAAGATCACCGTTTCCTTGTCATCAGGGATATGGAGCAAATAATGGATCTCCCTAGGGCCCGCCACAAGAGCTTTGGGCAGGGAGGGGGCTGGCAATACATGTTAGGTGCTCTAGCTATTGCTGAGACATGGACAGAAGTTCTTTATGGCACAAAAACAGTCAAGCAACAGTTTAGCTCCAAGGAAGACCCTCTACCTGAGGATTCTGCATACAAACTACTAGGCACACTCTCCTTTTTACTCAGACTTTATGTCAAAATATGTATTGAATTTAAGAATAATTGCAGACTACTCATGAGAGGATGGATACCTGGAGTATGAGAATGAATTCTCACTTCCAGCATGGCTGTCAGGAAAGCAAAAAGAGTAATATTTACTTTACAGTTATGCTGGAGATAGGGAGAAGAAATTGAAAATGCGTCTTTTGTCTTTATTGATTATGTCTCCTGGGGCTATCACTGTTCACTTGTCAATACAAATTCAACATCCCCACAAAATAACTGAGTCCGAGTTATTTTTAAGTAGTTTCAGAAATTAAATTGATGTGGAAAGCCACTTTTGTCTGTCCATATAACACAACCCTTAAAGAAAGGCACAGCATTGGAGCTGGCCTGCATGTACCTACATTCCTGAGAATAAGCAAAAGAAAGCTTATCTCTTAAGTTCTATACATTCCCTGTTAAGTCACTTCAAAGAATCCCTGAGCCCCCCACCCTCACCCCCTGCAGACTGGGCTCGCTCAACTGAAAGAAATGAATTCCTATTCACTCCCTAATATCAGTGGTCATAGATTTGAAAATATAGTGCCCATGTGACATTAAGCCTTTGTAATTTCTATATTTTGCATGTTATAACTACTAATCAACAGTATGTTGTAGTGAAAAATGTTTTACTTTGTAGACTCTGTTAACTCCCTTGCTCAGTGGCAAGTTTATTCAA
Source organism: Carlito syrichta (assembly GCF_000164805.1). NCBI lineage: Eukaryota > Metazoa > Chordata > Mammalia > Primates > Tarsiidae > Carlito > Carlito syrichta. The sequence goes on along the minus strand of NW_007258922.1, from coordinate 578,112 downwards.
CTCTTCAATTTAGTGTTACTGATAACATTGTGAACTACCTTTTGGTAGCCAGAGCCAGAAAATGCAGATGATAAATGTTACTGTTAACAAAATGTGGCTGTAATTTGAGTTCTATTCAATGTTCCATCAGTCACATAGTCAACGTATAGGTGCCAGCAACCCTAAATTATAAAAATGGACTGTAAAACCTAAGTGGCAAGCAAATCTGTTCCAAAAATAGCAGAAACCAGTTTCTGCTCCCTGAATTCGAATTCAGAAAGAAACTCCTTTCTGCCAGTTCCCTGTCTCTCAATTTATTGACTTCGAGAGATAGCAGCTGAGCATTTACTCGGACTCTAACCAAATGTATTATGTTTTTAAATTATTTTTAGGAAGAATATATGTCATATATACAAATATGTGTGTATGTACAGTGAATTTATGATTAATTAAACACCTGTATACTTACCATACTCTTTAAGAAGTAGAATATTATAAATATCTTCAAAGCCACAGAACTTTCTAGGTCTCATTCTCCTCCCCTGCCACCTATGAGGTACTGAACTTTTGTGTCTATTGTCTCTTGCATATCTTCAATGTTTTACCACATACATATGTGTTTCTAAACAACAACCCTCTAGCCACAATAACCAAGAAAAAAAAAAAACCAAAAAACACAGATTATCAATATACACTGGGGGACCCAAAAAAAACCCCAGAATTATCTTTTTGGAGGGTAGACCCCTTGTAGTATACTCAGAATTTGTTCCTCTGGATAAAAACCAAAGTTTTTCTCTGGAAGTTTTGAAAAAATTGTGTCACGATTTGCAGAAGAAATTTCCGACTTGTGCCAAACAGCTGACTGGTTCATCTGCTGTGACAGCACACCTGCCTACAGCACACTAAGTGTTCTGCAGTTTTCTACCAAAAATGGCATGACGCCCATGCCCCATCTTCCCTATTCATCCAGTCTCACCTTGAGTGACTTTTTGTTTCCTTGGATGAATAAAGTCCTCAAAAGGAAACATTTTGCTGATGTGAAAGAAATAATAACAAAAAACGGCAGAAGTACTAAAAGGCAGCAAAATTGACCAAAAGGCATCAAAATTGACAAGCTCAACATTTTTTGAGCAGTGGAAAAAACATCTCAATAGGTATATGCATCAAATGGAGAGTACTTTTAAGATGACTGAAATTTAAGCATATAAAAATAAATATGGCCAGGCTTGGTGGCTCACCTGTAATCCCGCACTTTGGAAGCCACACCTGGGCAACTTGGTGAGCTCTCATCTCTACAATAAATCAAAAAAAATTAGCCTGGCATGGTAGCGCGTGCCTGTAGTTCCAGCTACTTGGAAGGCTGAGGCAGAAGGATCACCAGAGCCCAGCAGGTCAAGGCTGTGGTGGCCGGGAGCGTGCAATTGCACTCCAGTCTGGGCGACAGAGTGAGACTCCAACTCAAAAAAAAAAAGAATAAATACATAATTTCTTATAAATATACTCTGGTGTTTGGGGGGATCCCCCAAACAAGATGTAAAGGGATATCACCATAGACTCCATAGACATCAAAAGGACATAAAGGAAATACTATGAACAACGTTCTGCCCATAAATTTGACAATTTAGATGAAATGGTCCAATTCTTTGAAAGATACTCACTAAACTCACTCACTAAACAAAACTCACTAAAGAAGAAATAGATAACCTCAATTATATTGTATCTGTTAAATAAATTGCATTCTTTACTTTGAATCTTGAAACAAAAAAAAAAACTTTAGATCCAGATTGTTTCACTGACAAATTCTACCACAAATGTAAAGAAGAAATAGTAATGGTTCTACACAATCTCAATTATATTGTATCTGTTAAATAAATTGCATTCTTTACTTTGAATCTTGAAACAAAAAAAAACTTTAGATACAGATTGTTTCACTGACAAATTCTACCACAAATGTAAAGAAGAAATAGTAATGGTTCTACACAATCTCTTCCAGAAAATAAAAAAGACAGAACTACTTTCTACCTCATTCTATGAATCCTGCATTACCCTTATATCAAAAACCAAAGACAGTACAAAAAAACTACAGATATGTATACCACATGAATATAGATGAAAAAATCCTCCACAAAATATTAGTAAATCAAACCCAGCTATATACAAAAGAAATAATATATCATGAGAAATTAAGGTTTATTTTAGGAATGCAAGGCTGAATCAACATTTGAAAATCAATCAAACAGTTCATCATATTAACAGAATGAATAAGAAAAAGCAAATGATCATTATCAGTAGATGCAGGAAAATCATTTGACAAAATTCACCATTCATTCATAATAAAATCTCTCATAAGTAAGGAATAGAAGGGAACTTGTTTAACCTGGTAATGGTCACATACAAAAAGCTAACATCATTCTTGTGATATATGAAGCTTTATTCCCAAGATCAAGAACATGCCAAGGATGCCCCCTCTCACCACTGCTATTTAACATTATACTGGAAGTTTTAATTGTTGAAATAGGAAAAGTGGAAAAAATAAACAAATACCTACATAAATAAATACATAAATTAATAAATGGCACACAGTTTGGAAAGAAAAAAAATTAGACTATCTCTATGATCATATAACATAATTGTGTAAGTAGAAAATACCCAATGAAACTACAAAAAAAATTTCTAGTACTAATAAGTGAGTTTAACAAGGCTATAGGATGCAAGGTCAACATACAAAAATCAATTTTATTTCCACATACTAGCAATAAACAATTGAAACCAAAAACATTTAAATTACACTTACAATAGTTTAAAAATTTGAAATAGGTATAACCCCATTAAATATGTATAGAAGCTATATGCTGAAAACACTAAAGCATTGATTAAATAAATTAAGGAAGATCTAAATGAACTGAGAAATATACCCAACAGCAGCAGAATACACATTCTTCTCTAGTGTACATGGAACGTTCTCTAGGATAAACCATATGTTAAGTCATAAGACAAACCTCAATAAGTTTAAAAGTACTAAAATCACACAAAATACATTCCCCAACCACAATGGAATGAAATTAGAATTCAATAACAGAAGGAAATTTGGAAAATCACAAATAAGTGGAAATTAAACAAGACACTCAGAACCAATGAGTCAAAATAAAAATCACAAGAGAAATTAGAAAATATTTCAAGACGAATAAGAGCAAAACCGCAACATATCAAAATGTATATGATCCAGTTAATAAAAAATGCTGGAAGAGTCTGTCTAAGTGGGGGCTCGAAAGCAAGTGGCCAGGCCACTGGTGCAATAGCCGGTGCTGCATCCTCTCCACTTGAACCCTTGCTCTTCCCCAGTCACAGAAGCCGAGCGCCGTTTTTTAAAAATTGGACACAAGTTTTCCTGTGAAAAGCAGTGGGTAGAGACTATTACCCCAGGCTCTCCCTCATCATTGGTAGGAGACTGCAGACTCCAGATTTTGCCTCACCACTTCAGCGCCTGGCAGGGCACTGGCAGCAGGGGCTGCACAGGGAGTCCAGAAGCAAAGTCCCACGGAAGAGGACAAGAGAGGCATCCCACCACCATCTTGAAGATGGGGCAGGCAAGTGCTCTGACTTGCTCACCATGGAGCAACAGACTCCATCTCTGTGACGGGCAGTCAACTACTGAGGGATTGACCATGACCCAGAGGGAATATCCTGAAGGCACAACTTCGGAGGAACCTGACAAGTACTGAGTTCCAGGTGCCCCATCCCCTACCCTGATCCAGCCAACTTGTGCTGCGTTCCAGGCGCCTTACCCACACCCTGATCCAGTCGTGGGACAAAGGATGTGGCCAGAAAAGGACAAGGAAGGACTCCAAAGAGACCAGTGATGAGTCCGGGCTGACCAAAACTCCCTCCTCCCCAGCAACCCTCTGACTGTCAAACCCACATAGCTGGGACACAACTGAGAGGGACAAACCCAGGACAGGCCTGGCTAGGACACTCCTATGAGTACATACCTGGGGAAGAGACAACCCCACATCTCCCTACCAGAGGAGAGCTCCCTGACCATACAGGAGTGGGAGGGGAGGACTGTAGGCCCACCCACCTCTACTGTCCCTCCTTCCTTGCTCTGGACACTGAGGAGAGAGTAAAGAGGTGGCTCTGCAAGACAGACCTGATTAGAGGAACAATTACAGAACCTGCCACAGAGGGCAGGAGGTTTTTTTTAATTTTTAATTTTTTTAAATTTTTTAAAATTATTTGACTGTTTGTTAGTTCATCTATTTTTTAAATATTTTCCTTTGTGCATGAATGTGTATGTGAGGGTTTGATCTGCATCTTCCCCCCAATTATTTTTCTTTTTCTGTTTCTTTCTTCTTTTATTTGTCATTTTCTGTTTATGTGTGTATATGAATGATTGAGTGTTCATCTTTCAATTATGTGGGGTTTTTTTGTTTGTTTGTTGTTTTGTTTGTTTTTTCTTATAGTTTAAGGTGTGTGTCAATATATGTGTGAAGGTTCAACCTGAATTTCATATTTTTCCCCCTTCAGTCTTTCTGTTTTTCGTCTCTATTCACTTTATGTTAGGCGTGTGTGTGTGTTTAGTTTTCTTGGTTCTTTGTTGTTGTTGTTTATTTTGTTTCACTTTGTTGTTATTCCAGTTTGTTTGGGAGCTGGAAAGAGAAGACCACCAAAACCTCAACTTTAGCAAAAGAATCCAAATCACCAAATTAAAATCCCAAATACGGGACATAGAAGACAAAAATGTCATAGAAAACATCAACAAAACAAAAAGTTGGCTCTTTGAAAGAATTAACAAGACTGATGGACCACTTGCCAGAATGACCAAGAAAAATAAAAAGCCTAAATAAACACAATCAGAAATACAAAAGATCAAATTACAACTGACCCCGAAGAAATACAAAGGATTATGAGAGATTACTATGTACACCTATATGGAAATAAACTTGATAACTTAAATGAAATGGAGGACTTTCTGACATCACACAACCTCCCCAAGTTGAAACAAGAAGACATTGAGACACCAAATAAACCAATAACAACCAGGAAATTGACTCTGTCATACAAAAACTACCTACCAAAAAAAACCCTGAACCAGATGGTTTTCCAGCAGAATTCTACAAAACGTACAAGGAGGAGCTGATATCAATTCTTTTGAAAGTATTCAAGGCAATTGAGAAAGATGGATTTCTCCTCAAATCATTTTACAAAGCTAACATCACACTGATACCCAAACCGAGTAAAGATCTAACAAGAAAAGAGAACCACAGGCCAATATCCCTTATGAACAAAGATGTAAAAATCCTCAATAAGATTCTAGCAAACTGGATCCAAAAACACATCTCAAAAATCATCCACCATGACCAAGTAGGCTTCATCCCCAGGATGCAGGGCTGGTTCAACATTCACAAGACCATAAATGTCATTAAATACATCAACAGATATAAAAACAAGAACCACATGATTATATCATTAGATGCAGAAAAAGCTTATTATAAAATCCAGGATCCCTTCTTGATAAAAACCCTCAAACATCTAGGTATAGAAGAAACATACCTCAAAATATTAAGTGCCATTTAAGATGACCCCACAGCTAACATATTGCTAAATGGACAGAAACTGGAAACACTTCCCCTGAAAACTGGAACAAGACAAGTCTGTCCATTCTCACCCCTCCAGGGCAATTAGACAAGGGAAGGAAATCAGGGGTATCCAATAGGAAAAGAGGAAGCCAAGTTATCCCTCTTTGCTGATGATATGCTCCTATACCTTGAAAATGCAAGAGAATCTGTCAAAAACCTGCTTGCACTGATAAAGGACTTTGGCAAAGTCTCAGGTACAAAATAAATGTGCAAAAGACAGTTGCATTCCTATACACCAACAACAAGCAGGCAGAGACCCAAATTAAAAGTACAATCCCATTCACAATAGCCACCAAATAAATGAAATACCTTGGCATCTTCCTAACCAGAGAAGTGAAAGACCTTTACAATGAGAACTACAAAGCACTGCTCAAAGAACTCCAAGAAGACACAAACAAATGGAAAAATATTCCATGCTCATGGATAGGAAAAATCAACATTGCTAAGATGTCCATCCTATCAAAGGCAATCTACAGATTCAATGCAATACCCGTTAAATTACCAACATCTATCATTCTTCTGAGTCCTGGAAATGACAATACAGAAATTCATATGGAAACATAAACGACCATGAATAACCAAAACTATTCTTAGCAAAAGAAACAAAGCAGGAGGTATCACACTTCTAGACTTCAAACTTTACTACAATGCTACAGTAATCAAAACAGCCTTGTATTGTCACAAGAACAGGCGCATAGATCAATGGAACAGGATAGAGATTCCAGAAGTAAAGCCTCAATTTCTCAACCAATTCATCTTTGACAAAGCCTCCAACAACAACCACTGGGGAGAGGAGAACCTATTCACTAAATGGTGCTGGGAAAACTGACTGATCACATACAGAAGATTGAAACAGGATCCCTACCTATCACCATACACAACAATTAACTCTAAATGGATCAAAGACCTAAATGTAGAACCTCAAACTATAAGAAACTTAGAAAACGCAGGAGACACACTTATGGAAATTGGAACTGGCAACTAATTCCTATTTATAACCCTAAATGTCCATACCTTAAGAAATAAGATAGACAAGTGGGACCTCATCAAACTAACGAACTTCTGCAAAGCAAAAGAAACCATCAAGAGAGCAGGGACACAACCCACAGAATGGGAAAAAAATATTTGTCAACTGTATATCTCACAAAGGCCTAATATCTAGGATGTACAAGGAACTCATATATGCTGAAAGGAAAAAAACAAACAACCCCTTTAAAAAGTGGGCAAAAGACATGAACAGACACGTCTCAAAAGAAGATCTACAGGCAGCCAACAGACACATGAAAAAGTGCTCAGCCTCACTCATCATCAGAGAAATGCAAATCAAAACCACATTGAGATACCACCTAACCCCAGTAAAAATGGTCCATTAATAAAACAAAAAACAACAGATGCTGGCGAGGATGCAAAGAAAAAGGACCGCTTTCACACTGCTGGTGGGAATGAGAAGAAGTGCAACCTCTCTGGAAGACAGTGTAGTGATTTCTGAAAGAACTAGAAATTGAGCTTCCCCATATGGCCCAGAAATTCCCCTATTGAGATTATACTCAGAGGAACGCAAATCATTCTACAAAAAAGACACCGGCACATGCATGTTTATTGCAGCTCTATTCACAATAGAAAAATATAGAATCAACCATGTTGCCTATCAAAGCTGGACTGGATTTTTTAAATGTGGTACATACACAATGGAATATTATGCAGCCATAAAGAAGGACAGATATATGAACTTCACAGAAACTTGGATGGATTTAGAGTTGATCACACTCAGAGATCTATCACAGAAACAAAGAACAGAGTACCATATGTTTTCACTCATAAGTAGACCTTGAACAATTATTATAATACTGTAAGAAAGGGATTGGCAGTAGTGGGAAACTGTCAGGGGACGGTGATGGGATTGGCAGTTGAGGGAAACTGCTCGGGGAGGGAGGGACATACCTCATCAACAAGGGTACCTGCATAATCACTGTTTGTATACCTACCCCTAAATTGTGCCTCACATCTTTATTTTTTTAAAAAAGATACAGCTAACACAGTAATAGAGGAAAATGTATAGCTATATGTAAATGCTTATATTTCTAAAAGTAGAAAATCAATTACCTCATTTTTCACCTTAAAAAACCAGAAAAATAAAAGCAAACTAAACTCAAAACAAGCAAATGGAAGGAAAAAACGAAGATCAGAGCAGAAAGAAATGACATTAAGAAAATCAATAAAGATAACACTAATCCTTCATAAACTCTCAAGAATTTGAATAGGAGGGAATACTTCCCAACTCATTTTATGAGGCTGCTATTACCCTGAAATCAAAACCAGACAAAGATATTACATGAAAACTATAGACCAATATTGTTACAAATACAGACATGAAAATCTTTAACCAAATCTTAGCATACAGAATCCAACAGCATACAAAAAGGATTATACAAAATGACTAAGTGAGATTTATCCCAAGAATGCAAGGTAGGTATTGTAGCTACAGTCCCAGCTACAAATCAAAAAATGCAAAATTATATTTACAAAATAAAGACTGCATGATTATCTCAGTAGATGCAAAAAACATTTTATATAATCCAAAACCCTTTCATAACAAAAATGCTCAACAAATTTGACAAAAAAATTCCACACTGGAGTAAGTCTATATTCACAGATGACATGATACTGTATTTAACAAATCCTAAGACATCCACCACAAAAACTACTAGAATTTAGATCAATGTGAAAATTAATTATATTTATAAACACTGTTAATGAACAATCTAAAAAGAGAATTAAGAAAACAACTCCATTTATAATGGTTCAACAAGATTAAAATACTTAGGAATACATTTAACAAAAGAGGCGAAAGTCTTGTACACTGAAAACAAAAAAATCATTGAAAGAAATTAAAGAACACCTAAGTAAATGGAAAGATATCTCATGTTTATGGCTCAGAAAAATTAATACTAGATATCAATATTCCCCAAATTGACATACAGAGTGAATACAATACCTATCAAAATCCTAGCTGCCCTTTTGGAAGACATTGGCAAGCTGATCTCAAATTTCATATGGAAATGCAAGGGACCCCAGAAAGCCAAAACAGTCTGGAAAAATAAAAAAGGACTCACACTTTCAGACTTCAAAGTTGTGATACAGTAAAACAAAGCTGCAATAATCCAGATCATGCAGTACTGGCATAAGGATAGACATACAGATAGGACAGAATGAGAGCTCAGTAACAAACCCTTTACATTTATGGTCAATTGATTTTTTGACTCAGTGGGAAAATGATAGTCTTTTCAATCAATGGTACTAGGATAACTAGGTATGTACATGCAAAAGAATAAAGTTAAATCTTTATCTTAAAGCATATACAAACATCAACTCAAAATGATTCAAAAACCAAATGTGAGAGCCAAAACTAAAAAATTCTTAGAAGAAAACATAGGTGTGACTCTTTGTGCCCTTGAATTAGACTACACTTTCTTTGCTATAACATCAAAAATACATGACAAAATAAAAATAGATAAATTAGATTTATAAAAATTAAAAACTCTTGTGATTCAAAAGACACCATTAAGAAAGTAAAAAAGAAAACCCACAGAATGAAAAACAAATTTATATTCATGTATCTGATAAATAACTTGTATCCAATTACATAAGGACACTTATAATGAAGCAATAAAAGACAACCCAATTTTAAAATGAGCAGAGAATTTCAACAGGAATGTCTTCAGAGAAGATATACAAATGGCCGATAAGGGCCTGAAAATATGGTCAACAACGTTATTTATCAGGTAAGCATAAATCAAAACCACAATGAGATATCACTTCATACTTACAAAAATAGCTATAATCAAAAGACAATGACAAGTTTTGGCAAGCATGTGGAGACATTGGAATCCTCATACATTGTTGGTGAGATTGCAAAATATGCAGTCACTGTGGAAAACAGTTTGGCAGTTCCTCAAAAAAGATAAACGTAGGTTAAGCATACATGTATGAACTAGCAATTCCACCCCTAAGAGAGGTGAAAACATATGACTATATAAAAAACTTACAGCCGGGCTCGGTGGCTCAGCCTGTAATCCCAGCACTTTGGGAGGCCAAGGTGAGTGGATTGCCTGAGCCTGTGGGTTCGAGACCCGCCTGGGCAACTTGGTGAGACCTCATCTCTACAATAAATAAATTAAAAAAAATTAGCCGGGCGTGGTAGCGCACCTGTAGTTCCAGCTATTTGGAAGGCCGAGGCGGAAGGATCGCCGGAGCCCAGCAGGTCGACTGCGGTGGCCGGGAGCGGCCACTGCACTACAGTCTGGGCAACAAAGTGAGACTCCAACTCAAAAAAAAAAAAAAAAAAAAAACTTAGACATAAATATTTATTGTAGTATTGTCCATAACTGCTAAAAAGGTGAAAACAACCCAAATGTCCACAAACTCATGAATGGAAAAACAAAAAGTAATATATCTATACAATGCAAAATTATTAGACCACAAAAGGAATGAAGTACTGATACATGATACAACATAGACAAACCTTGAAAACATTATGCTGAATTAAGTCAGATGCAAAGAGGACATAAAAAGTAGATTATGGTTTCCTGGAGTTGGGGGAAGGAGAGAATGTTCGTGGGTTGTTGGGTTTCTTTTTTCAATGAAATGATCAAATACTAGATAGTAGTGATGGTTGCACAACTTTGTAAATATACTAAAAATTACTGAGCTGGAATTTCAAAATTTAAAGGGTCAATTTTTTAGTATGTGAATTATATCTCAATAAAGTTGTTATTTTTAGAAGGAATTAGCTGAGTGTGGTGGTGCTCGCCTATAGTCCTAGCTACTCAGGAAGCTGAAGTGGGAGGATCACTTGAGACCAGGAGTTTGACACTAACCTGGGCAATGTAGAGAGACTCGTCTCTAAAATAATAATAAAAAAATAAAATTAGCCAGGCATGGTGGCACAGTTACACAGGAGGATTGCTTGAGCCTACAGTGAGTGAAATGCATTGTGCCACCCTGCACTCCAGTCTGGGAGACAGAGCAAGACTATGTTTCTTAAAAAAATGAAAATAAAAAATAAAAAATAATGGACTCATTATACTTAATCTTATGTAATAAAAAGGAATTAATCAGGTCAACTCTAAAAGGCTAGAGTACTAACTCATCTAAGAGCATCTTAGGAATGTAGAGAAAAAGAAGAAAGTTAATTAAGAAAAGGTATTTTAATTCACTTTTAACCCTTAAATATACCTACATTTCAGAAACTACAAGGATTTCATTTCCTTTTAATAGCTTAGAAATAGTTACACCACTGATTGCCCATCTCTCTAATAGAAGAATGGTGTGGTGTCTCTTCCTTCCAAAACAAGCCTCTTCTTTAATGGCCTTAACACACAAGATCGTTTGTCAATAATTTAGGGGTTATTTCAAGCTAAAATGCTTAAAGATGAATTACCACCAACTTTTTTTTTGGAGTCACACTCTGTCGCCCAGACTGGAGTGCAGTGGCCACTCCCAGCCATTGCAGCCTCCACCTGCTGGGGCTCTGTCGATCCTTCCGCCTCAGCCTTTCAAGTAGCCGGAACTACAGGCGCGCGCTACCACGCCCGGCTAATTTTTTGATTTTATTGTAGAGATGAGGTCTCGTCAAGTTGCCCAGGCAGGTCTCGAACCCGCGGGCTCAGGCAATACACTCACCTCAGCCTCCCAAAGCATGGGATTATAGGCTGAGCCACCGAGCCCGGCCGGCACTACCCTTTTTTATAGTCCCTCCTGATCAACAGCCAAAATCTTAAATGTCCTTGAAGTTTAGGAAGAATCAATTAGAGTGAAGACTCAAATCTCTGAATCAATAAGCCTTCCCTGTGTTATGTAATGAATATACACTCATTATGCATGAGAAATTACTCACTTAAATTCCTACAGGGTCCAAACAGAGTACAAATCTTGGTAGAGAGGGCCTTGTTGAGTCAGTGTCAGCCACTACTCAGTTATAGCAGATGGTTACCCTTAAGATTACTTTGGTAATCCAGAGTTACCAAATCTATCTATTTTTCAAGACAAGCTACCAATACAGATATTTATGGGAAAATTTCTCATTTAATAAATGTGAAAAAGTTCAAAATATTTTTAAATATGAGCGCCAACCAAATGGCAGATTCAACTGTCTTTAATTTTTCATGTCTTTTTCATATACATCTAATAGTATACTTTCACTGTGTGTTAGAAGTTACTGTTATATATCTATCTCAGTGCTAACTTTACATTTTTATTTATTTTTGTATGACATTAGTGTGGTATATCCAACACATGTATGCAAAAATACATTCGCATAAAGAAGTTCAAATAACACATCTTTTAAGCTGTGTTTCAAATTCCAAAACAATTATTAGAGATTATTGAAAGAAATAAAACAAAATATGGATAAATATTTAATAAAGAAGATGTTCACTATAGCATTATAATTTATATTTAACATTAGGAAAAAAGTCAAAAATGGGAGTATGATGCCATAAGAGATAAACAGTCAGGTGGGACCTCATCAAACTAATGAACTACAAAACAAAAGAAACCACCAAGAAAGTGAGGAGACAGTCCACAGAATGGGAAAAAATATTTGCCAACTGCATATCTGACAAAGGCCTAACATCCAGGTTCTATAAGAAACTCAAAGTGCCGAAAGAAAAAAAAAAAAAGCCCATTAAAAAGTGGGCAAAAGATATGAATAGACACTTCTCAAAAGAAGACATATGAGCAGCCAACAGACACATGAAAAAGTGTTCAGCCTCACTAGTCATCAGAGAAATGCAAGTCAAAACCACACTGAGATACCACCTAATGCCAGTAAGAATGACCATCATTAATAAAACAAAAAACAACAAATGCTGGTGAGGATGCAGAAAAAAGCGAACGCTTCTACACTGTTGGTGGGAATGCAAACTAGTTCAACTTCTATGGAAAAATCTAAATTCCTAAAAGATCTAGAAACTGACCTTCCATACGACCCAGCAATCCTCCTTCTGGGAATATACCCGGAAGAACCTAAATCACTATATATAAAAGATCCCTGCGCACACATATTTACAATAGCAAAAACATAGAACCAACTGTGCTACCAATGGAAACTGAACTGGATGAAAAAAATGTGGTACATATACATTATGGAACATTACACAGCCTTAAGAAAGACAAAATTATGGGCTTTGCAGCAATTTGGATGGATTAAGAGTCTATCACACTCAGTGATCTATCACAGAAACAAAGAACAAAGTACCACATGTTCTCACTCATAAGTGGGCCCTGAACATTTACCATAATGCTATAAGAAAGAGACTGGCAGTAGCCAGAAACTGCCAGGGGAAGTAGAAGGGACAAATAACATCAATAAGGGTAGCTGATCTCAAACCAGGTGAAGTGGGGACAAAAGGGAGACACAAATTTTACCTGTACAATGAACACTTGTATACCTAATCCTGAATTGTACCCAACACCTTTAAAATAAAAATAAATAAATAAAATTTTTAAATAAAATAATAAAAAATAATTCAAATAAAATTTTAATAAAAAATATTATCAAATTATTTAAGTCATAAAATGGGATATAGAGAAGCCATTGAATTTTAATAACAGTAAAGACATTTGGGTTACAATGTTATGTGAAAAAAATTCAGACACAAAATTATACCTTATGTTGTCAATTACATAAGCAATTATATTTTTTAAAGGACTAGACAAAAAGTTAAACTCAGTGTTAAATATGGTCAAGATTAATCTATCTTTTTACTTTTTCCCATAAATTTATTTCTAAATGAGTTATAATTAGTAAAACTAAAATTAAAGAAAATATTAACTACTATATTTCTCATCTTCCTGGCAATGATGCCTAAAATAGTTCTAAATTCACATTCATTGATAGACCTGATCAATCCAGTTAAAGAAGTCACAGGAATGACAGTCATTATGCATGCAAATTATGAACTGTGTGTAAATTATATTTATTCTTTTCCCCTATTACTATCTACGCCAGTAACTCAATAGCCCCTACCAGAAGCCTTACAAGGGAGACCTTGATTTCTAGGATGATAAGGAGAAACAAGTTTGTGCAAACTAAATAATGCCATTGAGAAAACAACTCAAAGTTCAGTGAGTCCACAATATCATCTTTATAAGCAAGCATGCCATTTTAGAAAACAAGACCCAACGTTTGCCAAACAAATACCCCAAACTGAGAATCTAGTTAATCAAACATAAAACACATGCAGTGGTTTAAAAAAAAAAAAAAAGCAGTGTGGAATACAGAGGACAGTCGTTTTCACTTTTAATCAAGAAACGTATTTTGAAGTAAGAAATTTTAATCCAAGATGCAACAAAAATTTAATACTTATCAAAGGAGCTTCTGCCTCTGCCCAAGATATGGAACAAGGGCTGGCAAGCTTTTCTGTACAAGGCCAGATAACAATTATTTTGTTCTGTAGGTCACATGGTCTCTGACACAACTACTCAATTTGCAGCCACAGAAAATATGGCTGCAAAATGGGCATGGCTGTGTTCCAATAAAACTGAATTCACAAAACAGGTGATGAGCAAATATGGTCCACAGACCGAAGCTTGCCAACACTTAATGTAGAAAGCCACAAGTGAATGCTACTCTCACCCCAACAATGAGAACAAGCTGAATAAACACAAATAATAATTTTTCGAGCTCACCAGAAAGTAGTCACTAGGTAAAACTAATGAACCAAAATTCAATGAGTGATCAATTTCGAAAAAAAAGAGACAAGACCCACTATTTCATCTCTAGCAGACAGCAAGAAAAGAAAATTTTCACAGATGCAAGTAAGAAAAAAAGTTGAGTTTCAGCTTTTCTAACAAAGTTGCCAAAACTAAGTGTGGGTTGGTATACTAACTTAAGATCCCTGGGAGCCCCCACACACAGGCTATAGCTACTTATCAACTCTTTCATAGGCTAAACCAAGGGGCCATGAGAAAGATTAGAGTTAAAACAGGTTTGGGGCGAGAGATTTCCTCTGTGCCACAGACATAAAAGGCTTACATAAGTCTGAAGATGAAGCAGGTGAACAAAATGTACTCAGGATTCACTAGGAGTACTAGACAACAGCAATCTACCACTAGGGGAGGGGCAGTAACAGTGAGAGAGATCTATCACTGAGGACAGGTCCACTGGGTCTGTTGAAGTCTAGAGGCAGAAGCATTGAAAGAGACCCTCTGGCCTCCACATCCCACACTGAATAGGAAACAGCAACATTCAACCACTGTAGGAAGTTGATGCCTTTGGTACACCAATTATTACTAAAGCAATAACCAAACCCAGCTCACTAGACTCTGGACTGGCCAAATCCACCACATTAATGGCTTGATGGAAGGTGTGCTCTTTCGAGAAAATAAGCATTATTTACCTCAGTCTCTCCTGTTCTTATATATGCTACAAAATTTTTTTTTAAATGGAACCCATTATCAAAAGATAAAATAATCAATTGAACCAGATGTAGAGAGAGCACAGATGTTAGAATTATGAGTCAGGGACATGAACACCATTGCCAAAATAATAAAAGATAGAACCTCTTATTTCTGGCTTATCTGAAAAAAAAAAAAGCAGTCTTATTTAAAGTAGCAGTGTAATGGAATGGTATATGATCTTAATGCATTACCCATAGTTACTATATAGAGTAGATAAGACACTACTAGATGAGAAAATCATATTATAAACACTTACCATTTTCAGGAAAAATGTAAGAAAGCTGACAATGCAATGAATGTCAAGACAAGGACATTTTCTATAGTCAAAAGGATCCTAAAAATAACTATATAATTTTAATATCTCTTTATTGACCAACAAATTGGTTTTATTATACTAATGGTCCTGTAGAATATTGTTATCAAAATTTACTTTTGAAGATAAAATTATTTCTGAAAACTTTAAAATTACATATATTTATGTGTATTAAAGCACTTAGAATATATACAGATTATTTCATTTCTTGGTCATGCATGTTCATATCATGCAATTTTTTTCTAAAGTATGCAGTTATTTTCATTGACTTTACTGTTTTTGATTTTTCATTAAATTGTCTGCCATCTTTGTTAAATTTGCATTTATAGCTAATAAACTTTTTACAAAGACTTTTCTACACAGACCATACTTTTAAATTGAGATTATATTCTTTGTAAGGAAGCTAAGGTACTTGGTAAATTTAGAGAAAACACTTCTAAATGGAGGATAGTCTAAATTTTAATTATTTTCCTTTTGAAATTCATTGCATAAATATTTTAGTATCACTCTGTCACCCAGACTGGAGTGCAGTGGCCGCTCCCAGCCACCGCAGCCTTGACCTGCAGGGCTCCAGCGATCCTTCTGTCTCAGCCTTCCAAGTAGCTGGAACTACAGGCGCGTGCTACCACACCTGGCTAATTTTTTTGATTTA